>NC_056617.1:19912318-19932318 GCF_018340385.1 Cyprinus carpio | reverse complement strand
AAAGTGAATGAAACGCAGGGGAAAAAAAACAAAGTGAATGAAACTCAAATCAGGGACAAAAACAAAGTGAATCAAATGAAAATCAGGGCCAAAAACAAAGTGAATCAATTGAAACTCGGGGACAAAAACAAAGTGAGTTAATTGAAAACTCGGGGACAAAAACAGAGTGAATTAATTGAAACTCAGGGACAAAAGCAGAGTGAATCATATGAAATTCAGGGACAGAAACAGAGTGAATCGGATTAAAACTCAGGGGAAAAAAAAACAGAATGAACTACAACTTTCTCAGGGACAAAAACGTAATGAATCAGACGGGTTAAAAATGGAAAAATCACACAAAGCTCAGAAGCTTGAACAAAATAAAAAGATCAACACAGAGGAATGAAGAGCTTTTTCAGGCTCCTTCTCCAGTTAAGAACAGTAGACAGCATGATATGGAAAAGGGCCAGAAATAGCACTCAGAAAGAAGTAGAGGAAGTGGAATATCCTTTGACTGAAGAAAGTGAGACATGCTGGTGGATGACAAATTTGACGATGATAATGTTAAGAAAAGGGACAGCAAGAGATGAGTTTCAGTTCTCTGGAAAAACGAAAATTTTTCCTCTTCATGATTGCTCCCAAACTTCTTTATAGTGACATTGA
Organism: Cyprinus carpio; assembly: GCF_018340385.1. NCBI lineage: Eukaryota > Metazoa > Chordata > Actinopteri > Cypriniformes > Cyprinidae > Cyprinus > Cyprinus carpio. The sequence goes on along the minus strand of NC_056617.1, from coordinate 19,931,676 downwards.
GGTAGACTCTGATGCAGAATCTTTAGTTTCCTCACAATCTTTGCCCCTGGAAAGAGGGGGCTACTCTATGTTGAGTATTAAGAAGTTTCTTAAGAGCACTAAAGGAGCTAGGAATGTTAAACTTGAGAGTGCATTTCCTGATCTGCAACTTTTTATTGATTCAGTTAAGAATTTTCAAAAAAGTTCTGAAAGTGCAGGGGAAAAAAATCTTTACTGATCAAGAAAGGTTTCGCTTAAAGAAAACTGGTTTTAAAAGTTTGAAGACAGTTAGAAGATGGCGAATATGTTTAGTATTTCATATTTGTTTATTTCCGGTTTCTTTTTTGGTTTTCTTTTTTTCTTTTGTTTTATGAGTTGAAAATAGGCAGTCTGAATTTGAATGGAGCTAGAGATGAAAGAAAAAGAGCTACATTTTTCAGACTGTGTTCCCTTAAAAAATTAGACGTTATCTTTGTACAAGAGACACACAGTACTGTTGATAATGAAGTTGATTGGAAGAGAGAATGGGAGGGTGATGTTTTTTTAAGTCACAAAACTAGTAACAGTTGTGGAGTGGGTGTTCTTTTTTCCAAAAGTTTCAGTCCTCAATCTGTTGAATGTGAAGAGTTTATTGAAGGTCGATTGTTAAAAAGTCAGAGTCTTATATGAAAATGTGCAATTTGTATTTATCACTGTATATGCTCCGGCTGTTGGTAAAGAGAGATTGACTTTTTTGGAAAATGTAAATGATGCTATTAGAGATTGCAATGATAAAGAGTTTTTATTTATAGGTGGAGACTGGAATTGCACAGAGAGTAGGCTTGACAGAAATCATGTAGAGCCTCATCCTGCCTCTCGTACTCTTTTGATTCAGCTGTTAGAGACTCATGAGTTACGTGATGTGTGGAGAGGGTTACATGATAGTCAAAGGCAGTATACCTGGACTCATTGTAAAGACAATTTATTGTCTATGGCCAGACTTGATCGTTTTTATTGTTTTAAGCATCATTCTAATGTTGTTAAAAATTGCTTTATTAGCCCTGTGGGTTTTTCTGATCACTCACTTGTTGTGATTTGTGTCTTTCTGAAGTGTGTAAAGCCCAGTAGCGCCTATTGGCATTTTAATACAGCTCTACTCGAGGATTCAAATTTTAAAGAAATTTTTGTATCTTTTGGGAAAAATCATCAAAGTACAAAAAATGATTTTATGTCTTACAACAATGGTGGGACTTTGGAAAAGTTCAAACAAAACAATTATGTCAACAGTATAATTGTAATGTTACCAGAGTCTTATTGAAGTCGGTAAAAGCTCTGGAGTCTGAAGTAGAAGAACTTCAGGCCTTGGCTGAAGCCACAAAGGATCAATGTTATCTTGAAGCTCTTGAGATAAAAAAGTCTGTGTTAACGACCTTGCTTGGGGTATCAGCACAAGGGGCTCTTATTAGGTCCCGCTTTAAGAGTGTGGTAGAAATGGATGTTCCATCACACTTTTTTTTTGGGTTGGAGCAAAAAAATGGTCAAAAGAGGTACATTCACAGTTTAAAGTCTGACTCTGGACATGTGTTGTCTGATCATGCTGCTATCCGTAAGCTTGCTGTCAGTTTTTACTGTGATTTATATAAATGTGAACACCGAGAAGAGCAGATGTTAGCTCAGAGTTTTTATTCTGGTCTTCCCCAGGTTAAACAAGAAAGTAATGTGGTGCTGGAAGCAGATATTTCCCTAGGGGAATGTATGTAGCTTTGCAGAGTATGCAGAGCAGGAAAACTCCTGGACTAGACGGTTTACCTGTTGATTTTTATAAGTGTTTTTGGTTCATAATTGGAGAAGATCTCCTGGCAGTGCTGAAGGATAGTTTAGCCAATGGACGTCTGCCTCTAAGTTGCAGGAGGGCAGTTCTTACTTTGCTGCCAAAAAAAAGGTGACCTGCAGCTCTTAAAAAAACTGGAGGCCTGTGTCCCTGCTTTGTACTGACTATAAGTTACTCTCCAAAGCATTGGCAAATAGACTTGTTAAAGTGATGGAACAAATTGTTTTGCCTGATCAGACCTATTGCGTCCCTGGCAGGCTGATTTCTGATAACATTGTTCTCATTCGATACTTGTTAGAAATCGCTCTAAGCTTTTTGGTCTTAAAATGGGAATTATTTCTATTGATCAGGAAAAAGCTTTTGATCGTGTTGAACACGAATATTTATGGCAAACAATGATGGCTTTTGGGTTTACTTCCGGTTTTATCAACAAGATCAAGACTTTGTATTTTGATGTTCAGAGTGTTTTAAAAGTCAATGGTGTTTTGAGCACTCCTTTTCAGGTCCAGCGGGGAATTAGACAGGGTTGTGCCCTCTCTGGCATGTTATACTCTCTGGCTTTTGAACCTTTTTTACATAAGCTTAGATCTGTTTTACAAGGTGTGATTTTACCAGGGTGCAATATGCCTTTAAAGTTATCTGCATATGCAGATGATTTAGTTGTCATGGTGGATAATCAACAAGATATTGATATGCTAACAAATGTTATAGATCAATATGGTATCATCTCTTCAGCCAGAGTTAACTGGAGCAAAAACGAAGCTCTCTGTATAGGAGTGATGGAAAACAATTTTTCAATTACCGGTGGGATTAAATTGGAAGACAGGACGGGGGGTTAAAATACTTAGGTGTTTTTTTTGGGCGATGAAACTTTTGTCCTTAAAAACTGGGATAATGTTCTTGAAAGGACTAAAGGTTGTTTTGCTAGATGGAAGTGGATTTTACCGAAAATGTCTTATAGAGGTAGAGTTCTTGTCATTAACAACCTGATTTCATCCACGTTATGGCATCGCCTTTTCATGTGTAGATCCTCCCCCAGATTTGCTGTCAAAGATTCAGGCACTTCTTGTTGACTTCTTCTGGGATCGTCTGCAATTGGACACGTCAAAGTGTGTTATTTTTGCCGAAGGATGAAGGAGGGCAAGGCTTAATTCATCTGAACAGTAGAGGGGCAACTTTCCGTTTTCAGTTCGTGCAGAGGTTTTCTGTGTGGTCCCGTAGACCTAGTGTGGAGACCGTTGGCATGTACGATTTTGAACCAGTTAGGTGGACTTGGTCTAAAATGAACACTGTTTCTGATGGACTTAAAGCAGCTCAACACTAGTGGATTGCCAAGTTTCTACCGTGGGCTGTTCAAAGTCTGGAATCTGTTTAAAACGGAGAGGACAGAGCATCACAGGTCACTCTACTGGCTTCTTCAAGAGCCAGTTGTGTATGGGACCCGTTTGAGTGCGGCCTGTCAAATAGGTCCCAGTTTACTCAAACGATTCTGTTCGTCCAATGTACTGACTTTGGGACATGTAATTCACTTTACAGGAGCAAACATGGACAATGCTCAAACGCCTTGCTTCTCATTTAAAGGTGCATTCTATTTCGCATGATAGAATTGTTGCTCAAAAAGTGGAAAGAGGCTTTAAACAGATGCCGAGCGCACATTGTTGCAATTTTTATTGTGGTGGTCCTGTTCAACATAGTGTTGATGATTTTTTTTTCCTTTGATGAAGGTTCTCCCAGACTTTAAGGATTGTACAGGGTTTTTTTTAGGAATCAATAATCCCTGTCTGTCTATTCATGATGTCGATAAGAAATTGTTATACAGATTGATTGTAAAAATTTTTGAACAAAGATAAGTTAAATGGTAAAATTGACACTCCATGGAGAGCTCGCTTAGGTCTGATAGACGGTGTTGGACCTGAATGGTGATCGCTGTACAAACCACCATTGCTGAAGAAGGTTGCAGACTTGCAGTGGAGAGTTTTACATACAGCTGTGGCTGTTAATTCTTTTATCTCTGTTTTAAACCCTGATGTTAATCATGACTGTCCTTTTTGCACTCTTCGTGAGACAGTTTTTCACTGTTTTATAGACTGTTGTCGTCTTGTGCCACTGTTCTCTATGCTGGAAGATCTTTTAAATTGTTTGGTGTAGTTTTTTCCAAACAGTTGTTTATCTTAGGGTACAGGTATTCCCAAAAAAAGAGGGAGCAGTGTCAACTCTTTAATTTTATTTTGGGAAGGGCAAAGATGGCTGTGTATATGAGTAGACGAAAATAAGGTTGAAGGATTTAACAGATGATGATGCTGTTTTTGTATTTGTCAAAATGTTGAAATCACGTTTACGAATAGATTTTAATTACTACAGATTGATGAACGATTTGGGAAAGTTTTCCATTATTTGGTGTCATAAAGGATGTGCTTTGCTCTATTGTAGAGAATAATCTCATTTTCAAGAGTGTGTTGATTTAATGTGATTTTATTTGATTGAGTGTTGTTCTTACAACTGTTTTAATAAAGTAATTGTAAAAATCTCTCTCTCTCTCACACACACACACACACACACACACACACACACACACACACACACACACACACACACACACACACACACACACACACACACTCACTCACACACACACACACAGAACGTCTTCCAGCTCCGTGAACATTCACACAGAGATTAGTCACTAGTCAGATGGATATAATTACACGACGTCTGAGCACTGGTTTGACACAAATCCTCCACATAAGAAGTGTTTTCTCAACATTGCATCAGCCACCGACGAACACATTCATGTTTATTTGAATTATGGGTTATTTAATCATGTATCATTGTGTCTTTGGGAAGCTTCTGTCTTTCAAACACATTAAATTGCACAAATTCACATTATTTATTATTTACATGTAATGCAGGGATTCCCAAACTTTTTTTTCTTCAACCGTACGTCTTTCACCTAAACATCATTCACCTGAAGTACACCTGAGATTTTAAGATAATTAGTTATTAATTAAGTAACATGTTTGCATGTTCATGGCTCTCTAACAATGGTTTACGGTCACATGACATGCAGGTAAACAAATACAATATTTCATCTTTTTTATTAAGCGTTTTATTTTGATTGTTATTTTAAAATGATTTATTTTATATTGTTATAATGTAATTCATTATTAGCTTTTCATTAAACTCACAAACCCCCTGCAGTTCCTTCATGATAATATTTGAAATTTATATTAGTCTAGTTGTTTTTGCTGTGGTATTTTTGTTAAAAGCACAGGCAAAAGTTCCTCTTGTAGGCTTTAGTGTTGATTTTTGCTTGTGTTATGAAGCTGCAGAAGCTGATTTGGCGAAACACAGCGCTGAGATCCCGTGAGATGCATTCAAATTTTGCACAGAATTCTGTTATAAACAGATCAAACAGAACTGATGCAGAAAATCAGAAGTAGTAATGATAACTATAACCATAGTGTTGTTGCAGAAAGAGTCAAATGTTTTTACATTATTAATTTCAGAGTTTGTACAATGTTTCAAAAGAGAAATTCAAGCACTTTTCAATGCCTTTCTAGCATTCACAACTATTTCCAGCACTTTAAAGCTCTAAAAAATTATCAATTTTAAATAGTATTTTTAACGGGATGACAAAAATATGCTTTATGATAATCAAAAAATCATCAGCAAGGCTGTTGGTTTGTCAGGGATGGAGAAGTACTATGCCCAGTACACACAACACACATCCTCTGCTTTACCTCCATGCCTGGCAAAATCCCTGTATGATGAAAGCATAGATGCCAGTGACCTGTCTGCTGTCCTGCTGGCCAGTGAGGAGCACATGAACGCTATAAGTGTGACTGACGAGCACCAGGTAACAACATCTGTCATCTGCATGGTATGATTACAGAAGCGGAAGAATTACAGCATCAAAAATGCATGCAGTATATTTGCAAAATATCACTCAAAGGACATGCAGCCTCATGTTCCGAGTGAAAGAGAGCAGCAGTACAGAAGTGGCTGTTGTTCATGAAAGAATTGCACTTACAGTAGGCCTACTCAGTTAAGGGGTTTGTTTTTTTGTTTGTTTTTAAGTGTTTTACTTGACTCAGAGTATTAGCCTGTTACTTAAAAATTCAGTGTTTCAAAGTAGTTCAACACAAGAAGCACAAGAAACAAAAACATCTGCAGGATATTTTTTTTTGTATTAAAACATTTTTAATGTTCAAATTGTCATGCATTTTCATCTGAAGTATTTAATGTACAAATAGCATACCGTGTTCATTCTAAAGAAGGTACACACACTCCAAACACAAACATGTTCAATATCAGCAGGGTAGCACACATTCACACACCCCAAATTTCTCCAGGGGTCTTTTTACCATTTAACATGCACATTTTTCTGTTTCATCTGGCCTTACAACAACACTTGGACACATGTTAACTAGAATACAACAAACATTAACTATCTTATCAAGAAGGGTACATTCTTCATCCTTACAGGGAAGCAACAAACTAGCTGGTATGGTGTTATGTAACAGTGTGTACTTATTGCGCAAGTTACCTACTACCCTTTCTACATGTATCCTAAGGTGTGCAATAGCACGAGTGTCTTCCACATCCTTCACATCGAGTTGGCATCTGCGTTTAGTGAATGCAGGAATTATAACTTCCGCGCACATCATTCCCACGCTGTCTTTAATATTAAAGCCTCTGTCTGCTAACACTACATCGCCAGGCAACAGTTTGTTAAGAAGCCCACAATTCTCGGTTATGTGCATGTCAGATGCTCGCCCCCCCCATCCCTTAGAAATAAATGAAATTAGGCCTTGGGGTGTAATTCCTATCAAGTATTTCATTGTGTGTGTACCTGTATGGTGGGAAAATGATTGTGCACGCTCCATTAAATTTGACGGCATCTCCGTACGAATTTCAAAACAGTCAACAATAATCGCAACACGCTTTCCAAAAGCTTGCAGAAACTGATGTGGCATTGTGGCTTGTAAACAGTGCCGCTCAGGCCAGTACAACAAGGGAGCGAGGCGTGCATACAGCACATCTATGGTGTCTGCAAAGGTAGCAGAAAGAGTGCTACGTGACACATTAAAAATGTGTGAAAGATGCTGGATCGGAAGATCAAGCCTTAGACGAATGAGTGTCAGTAAAACCATTTGAAACTGTGACAGCTTCTTTGCAACTGGCAGGAAGGGCTTAACAGTAGTAAACATTGAAAACAAGACTGCGAAACATGGAAGTCCCGTATAATATCGCACCTTCTCTGTATTATCTTTGAAAAACTCTTCATCCAGCTTCAATTTGTTTAACTCAGACCTAAGCTCCCTATTTTCTTGCAAAAGGCGGGTGACTTCTGCACTGCTTTGCGCACAGAACTGGCATTCTGCTCTTAGTCTCTCAGCCGCTTGTTGGTCTGTTTCTGTCGGTTCCCTGTATTCTTCCTCTTCCACAGCTGCCTCCGCTTGATCCCCATGCTCTTCTTCTGCATCTGTGACTTCAGAGTGACCCAGGTGCAGGGCTGGAGCCCAGTCTGGATGAGACTCGTCCATCTCGTATGCTGGTTTACCTTTGGGGAGACAAAATTATCCGAATTGAAACAAAATATTGCAATCAACAGTGGGAATGCTATATACTTCAGTTCCAACTTAACTCATGTGGCCAACAATACTAACAGGTGGCAAACATACAAGTGTTAAGAGAATTGATCGTGCTTCAGTCATAGTGATCAAAAATCTCCAGCTCCTTATTCGCCGAACTATCCGTTCCACCTTAAAAATGTTGGGTGGTTGTTAACCCTTCCCCCTCAGTGCAGTATTTTTTTAAAGGAACAGTTGCACCAAAAATGGCATGCTTCAGACAGCAGTTAACATTGAACAGTAAAAGTATATAGTTCTGTAAAAATGTATTGTTTGTTTCAATAAATGATGCATGTGACTAATTCAGGCAGAGTTCTTTTTTATTTAAGTTCCATGCCTTACTCAATGTCTTTTTCAACATAACCTGTATGAATGGAAAAAATTTAATATTGTTTGCAGCTGTGATGTAATGGTTTTGTCATTTTAGATCTTTTTTTTTGGAATTTATCCATTACTGTAAAAGATTAAAGATATATATATATATTATTTAAGTGTCTCACGAAATCGTGTGTTACTCCAGTTTCTGATGTGCTGTTGAATAAACGTGCCCTAGTCAACTGTATTCTGACAAAGCATATTGAGTAAGTCATAATTTTATTTCAAAGGTTCTCAAACAAATGAGCCCATAGAGGGCAAGAGGAATTTACTCTCTAACGAGATCCTGCATTAGAACATTTTCTGATGTTTTATTATGGAAATATGACCCAGAGAAAATGCCCTCCACCTCGATCTGCAGGCTGCAGCCGGGTGCTTCGATAGTTCGGCGAATAAGGAGCTGGAGTCAGCCTCGTCCACTCGGGAACAGAACAAAATGAGAACACATAATCATTTGCTAAGTGAAGTTTGTACACTAACCCGAATGAAAACGCCTGGAACACACTTTCAGTGATCGTGGGATGTCTTAGATATCCAGTCCACCTGTCTCTGCTTGGTTACATCGGACACACGACTCCCTTCATTCTGTTTCCAGTCCGAAAACAATAAAAAGAAAGACAGTTGTCTAATGTTTTGCCCCTTCGATCGTGTGAACGGACCTTACATCCAACCACACAACATGTTCTTCCCGTAGCTACGATTTCTTCTTCGGTAAATTTTATTGGTAGTTTGCAATCATTGTGCATTACCTCCATCTACTGGGCTGAGGTGTGATCACATTGGGATGTCATCATTCACAAAAAAATAAAAAATAAATTAATAAAAAAGGACCTTTAACATCCTATAGGACCAAAGCCCAAGCTTCAGCTCCTCCAGCTTCACCCTGAGCTCCTCAACCTACAGGAGGAAAAAATAAAAAATAAATAAATAAATTCTACTTTCTAGTTGGGTTTCTTTAAGAAAAGTTTAACCGCCCTTACTGTGGACTGTGTGTTGTTATACTCAATAAGTTTTCCATTGTTAAGTCTTTCTTTACCGCTCTCTTCATATTTTCCCTTTCTCTGGTGTACTGTGTACAATCTAGAAGTATGTGTTTACATGTTCTATTCCTCCACAGTTTGTACACACTCCAGTCTGATGTTCCTAGAATATGTAATCCACTATTTAAACATGTATGTCCCGTCCTCAGTCTTTTTCCACTGATTTCACTAGCTGTAACCTCTCTGTGTATGTTATACAAATGTCTGCCTTTTCCCTCTTCATCCCATCTCTCCTGCCACATTCTGTTAACTGTGTCCTTAATAATACTTTTAATTTCTGACCTGCTTAATTTGATATCCAGCTCAACCAGTTCTGATGAAACAGCTTCCTTCGCTAAAAAAAAAAAAAAAAAAAAAAAAAAAAAATCGTCCCTTTTAGACTTGCACTCTAGTCATTTACTAACTGCTTGTTTTCTTAAAAAAAAAAAAAAAAACTAACTCTAGCTTCTCTATTCTTTCTGTATTCTGTATATTTGTTTTCCTTTTATTTATTATACAATTAACATAAAGCAAAAAAGGCCTCTAACACTAGCTTGCTCTATTCTTCTTCTATTATATCTTTTTATTTGTTATATAATAAATAAATAAAAACTGTTGTTTCAATGTTTAGTTACACGCCTCGCATCTGAGAGAAAATGAAGAGGAAGAGCATACAAAACCTTAAGTGAAGTAAAACTCCAAATAACATCATTATTATTATTTATTTATTCAAATAATAGTATTTAATGTGCTTTAAATGCTTTGTAAAAATATGAAGCAAGCATTAACTGTAAATAAAGTGTTGAATATAGTTTAATAAAATGTTGAAAGAGAGAGAGTAAGCAGCAGTATACTGTTTAATCGACTAGTAAGGCACTTCCTAGATAGATACAGCAAGGTGGCACTGAGGTTTTATTTCATCCCAGCTGCTTAAAACTGACACTTAACTGTTTAAAGTTGTTGGATCAGCATTTTGCTGAAAACTGACAGCACATGTGGAGTCTGTAAAAGTGAGCTGACACTGATTTGAAGTTGATCACAAGTTCATGCAAGTATTTCTCCGTGTTGGGTGCTACAGTAATCTACTGGAGTGGACCTTCATGATTCTAGCCAGTCAGGAATAATGTGATATTTTATTCAAAATGATGACGACTGACTATAACGATACTCAATAATCAATGTGAGGATTGTTTCAGTATTGGATGTCTTACAGTCTGAGAGTCTTAGGTGCTCTCCGGTGAACTTTGGGTGACTTGGAATATGAATATGAATATATAGAATATGGACATCTGCATCCAAGTTAAAAATGATTAAGAAAAAGGTTCAAACTGTAAGACCAATCATGCAGAGACTGAACTACCTATTTTTAATTGGAAAGACTGATATAAGGTATAAGCACAAAGACTGCCATCTCCGCTTTAATGCTGCATTCTGATAAAGTCTTGTTTTAACATCTGGAACTGCTTCTTGAGCTTTATTTACAACTTTGAGAAGATCAAAAGCTCCACAACACTAATTTGGATTTTATTTCAAAACAGTCAACCGCTGAAACAATGTTAACTGCATTGAATTAATGTCACAAAGTGATGTTCCTTCAATATAACTAATGCACCTGCAGATTAGATGCCATTGTTTCCTATTATATATTTGATTTCAAAACAGCATCATAGCTATTAACAATATGATTTTAAATCTGTTTAACCTCAGATTGATCTCACAGTAAAAAGAGCTGCTAACGTCTGAATTTGTGGTGTTTGTGCTTTAAAATTAAATTATTATAATCTTAAAGTGACCAAGGGTTTTGAAAGTCTGGCAGTAATCAGTGTTGAGGTTTACTGTAAGGTTAACCCTGCCTAATTCATATACTATACTATACTGTATTAATACTTTTTACCATTAAAAATGCTTTTCTGTAGTGTGTTTTGAGACATATTCCATTTGGATTTATTGATTTACCAGATGAGAAAAAGTACGTAACACAATGCATTACTTTCCATAAAAAGAATATATGTAATACAATTAGTTATTTTTTAACTTATTTTGTAATATTGTAATGCATCTTTAAAAGTAACTTCCCCCAACACTGCTAACCAAAGCTTAAAAGTAAAAAAAAAAAAGAGAAATAAAACATGGTTACAACACTTTTTCTATCATAAATCCATGGTTAATTTTCATAAGGGTAGTAGTTTACATGTTTCAGTGTATGCTGATCTAAACAGAGAGTGAAATGAATGAATAGTTTCAGTGTTGAGTGTGAAAGTGATGACACATGTAGTGATGGCCTGATTGTTGGTGTGTGTCTGTGTGTTTGCATATGTTTGCCAAGCTTGATGTCTGGCATTACCTGAGTCTCAAGTTACACCAGTTTTGATATTTTGTGACAATAAATGATGTTGTTTTCAAGCACAAATGTTTAAGGCACAGCCTAACAAATCACAAAAGAGTGTTTGGTTTGAATGTGTAATTAATGCCTGTGAGTTTTCTTTCATGTTTATGGACTTCAGAGCCTGAAGCATGATGCATTGATACAAATATAAATAATAGTGTGAAAGTCGGAGTCCAGACAGATGCTGGGAAAGTTTAGACTGACCATTTGTCGGCATTTGTCCAGTCTGATCAGCAGTTCTTTAATTATTCAGGCTGATTGGTCTAAAATACACACATAAATGATGTAAACCCAGAATCCCCCCCCATGCTTCATCATTTAAAGACCTGTTTGCATGCTGCGTTGAGTGATAATAAGTCAACACTAGTCTTTTTGATCTAAACGACGGCGGTTTTATTTCATAGTTTTGATCACTTTATTGTTATTCTACAACACAGATCCCAGAGACTGATGTGTGGGGCGTGTGCATGACTTCAGTCTCGTCTGATTGGTGTCTCGGGGGCTCCATAAAAGGAGAGAGTATTAGGAGTCAAAGAGGCTCGTATCACCACAGCGTCACACAGAAGAGCTGGAGATCCTTCATGATGACAGACACAAGATGAAATGAAGACGTGAGCGCTTTGGAGGCATTGCTGTGGATGTAGTCTGGAAAGTTACGACGTGTGAGTTTTCTGGGCCAGACCTTGAACCCCACAGTGTTTTATCGCTGGACTTATACAATAGCATGCTTTAGATGCATCAGTAACTCTAATATAATGTCTGATTTGATTTCTCTTTTCTAGATTGCTTGTATTTCTCGGGCTGGATCCGGCTGGTGAGTGAGAGACTCTGTCTGGACAATAGTCTCTCTGTTGTGACGGTGTACAGTTACACAGCTGGTGTGAGGAGTAACTATATATAGACTGATGTAGTGACCACAGCACTGAATGTACAAAACAAACTTTAAAACAGATCTTTGCACTGGCTGATACTTACTGAAACCCCAAATGATTCTTAAATCAAATCAAGTATTGTTTTATATTGTGCACCTACTGTAAATGATTATCTCTTGTGCTCTTGGAGTTTGTCAGTGTCTCAGATCCATGAGCTCAATCTTTTCTTCTTGTCATGGGCAACCACGCATTTACCGCAGGTACAGTAAGACATCCGTCGCTCGTTCCTTCATTCATTCACCAAATACAACTGAAAGCACTTATGCATTTATTTACATTTCAACTTTTTAAATAAGATTATTGTTTTTTGCTCTATTGTGCTCAGTATATTTTTTTGCATTTATTTTATTTCTCCTAAAATCATATATATATATGATGTTGCTCTTTTTATTAATATTTATAGGCTCAAATATTTAATATAATTTTTGAGGACAGTCATTCATGAATTATAGTTTGGCTCGTGGCACTTTATTTCCCCCAGAACTGTGTGTGCATTATTTTCCACGCTTTGTGTCTCTTTGTCACAGATGTTGAAGATTTCAAGTGCATCGTGTCGACTCTGGAGAACCAGCGCGTTCTGAGCGAACACAGCAGACGGCAGAACATACTCTCTCTGAATCATGTCAGTAAGTCAGTTATCACGTATTAAATGACTGCATGAACAAGCCGTGACACTCGAGTTCTCCTGCATTAACCAGTGACATCCAAACCTCCTCGTACAGACAGAACGCTTGTCATGTTTTGTGTTTGTCCTTGAGTTATATTTAACTTCTCAGTCTTAATCGGTGTGTAAGTCACATTCTAACAACTCACTAACAACTCACACACTGCTATCACTGATACAAAACAGTTTCCTAATTCACTCAATTACAGTATTACTGGAATAAAATGTTCAGGATTTCAGACCCTAAAACTGAAGTCTAGAAAATAAAGATATTGAGTGTTTTGTGCATATTTCTTCTCTTTGCAGGCCGCTGATGAAGAAGCAGGACAGGAAATGAATGAAGTGACTCAGGAACCAGATCTGCTGGCCCTCAGGTTTCTTTACAGTAACACAGACACTCCCAGAGACACCACAGTAAGTCTGTGACGAAGACTGTATTTCTGTGTATATCTCCTTATGGGCTTTCTGTCAGGTGAAGGTCTTAGAACTTCATATTTCAGTAATTTAATGCTATTCCCTGATTTTTGTTAATGGTCACATGACATGCAAGTAAATACATACATTTTAGTGTTTCGTTTCGACTGACAGGCTGCACAGCAAAAATTAAATTGTGATCATTAATATAATGCTTGCAATTTGAAAAAAGTCATCAGCCCTGATTTTTTATATTAATTATTAACAATAGTTGAATAGTTTAGGGTATCTAAAATGTAAGTCTAAAAATGTTGACTTAAATAGTAGTTTTTATTAATCTTCATCATTCAAAACTGGATTTTTGTTTGTTAGCAGCGTTGGGTGTAATGCATTACTAAGTACTTAATTACTGAATTAAATGAATTATATATTATTATATGAAATATATATTATGCATTATGTATAATTCATATTTCATTTTAGCGTGAAAAAGTGAAGTAGGGATTACTCTTACTCTTTCTGTAATTGAATTAGTTACTTCTGCTGTAATTGCATTAAATACTGTATAGACCTCTATATTAAACCTTCATGTAACCTTCTCCCTTTAAACACTTTTGTCAGTTCTAGAATAGTTTATGCATGTTTATATTATTGATCTGGAAGAATTAGAAGAGTTCTGCTCAACTGGTCGAGGTCAATATAGGATTTATCATTTTCATTTATAATAAGTAATGCAACACTTTCTAAACAGAGTAATTAGTACAGCAGTCTAATTATTATTCTGTTGAAGGTGTGGTCAGTGGCTACTAATGAAATATGTTTTAAGAGTAACTTACTCAGCACCTCCTGTTAGTCTTGTGTGGCCCCTGGCAGCACGAGGCCCCTGAACTGAGACGATTAGGATTGTCCCTTTGATGTTGTTTGTCAGGAGCCCGTCAGCAGCTCTTCTTCTGGCACAAGCACGACTCGGCTCCCGGCGTATCTCTCGGCGTTAGCCGCTAAACCGCGAGCGGCCCCGTGGGGCCCCGGCACTATGGAGCAGATCAGAGCAGAGCTCCGAGAGCTACGAGATGAACTGGACACACTGAGGACTCAGCACAAGTTTGTGTAACATGAATGCATGCTGTATTGGGCTTCCTATCCTTATTTTTCTCTAAATGTAACGGCGCTGTGTTTCAGAAGAGAGATCAAGCTGCTCATGAACGAACTGGATGAAGAAAAGAAGATGCGTTTGTCACTGCAAGTAAGTCAAGAGCCTCTAGATGTTAAACAGTTTCGTTCATGAGCAGTGTTGGGGAAAGTTACAATATTGCATTACTCCATATAAAAGTAACTAATCGTGTTACTTAAAAAGTAATGCATTATGTTAGTCAACTTTTTGTATTACTCGGGCTGGACTTATTTTTTTTTTAATAACCAAAAACCCAGAAGTTATTTAAAGTTTGGGTAACTCTAAAGGTATAAATGAGTTAAATCAATTGGAAAACAAAGTAACTTGTGACTTGCTTGTAATGTGTTCCAATGTACCGTGAACACTCACTAGTGCTCTCTTTCTTTCACTTCAGATTGAAGTGGAACATCTTAAGAAGCACATGTCCAAGTGAGGAAGCCGTCAGACGTCACAGATACAGATACAGACGCTCTGAGTCTCAGCCAAACTCAAGCGTGTTTACAAAGACTAAGGACGAACGTTGTATCAGAACTCAATGAACATACTGCTGTATAAACACCTTTTGGGTTTGAAACCATTAGAAAGCGAGAGCAACATGTAGTTTCAATCACATGCATTGATTACATAGACTAATTAACATCAGACCTTACATTTAATTTCATCTTTATATATATCAGCCGTTTTCAGTGTTGTGTGAAGGAGGATTCTAAAGCTCGAAGAACACTGTTAGGGTGAGTTCTTCATCAGAAAAAGAATATGTGTTAAACTGTAATTTATTTCAGCATCATTACTCCAGTCTTCAGTGTCACGTGATCTTCAGAAATCACTCTAATATGATGTTTTGCTGTATTTCTGATTATTATCAGTATTGAAAACAGTTAGTTTTTGTGGAAACTGTGATACATTTATTCAGGATTGTTCAGAAGAACTTGCTTTTTTAAAAAATTTAATTTTTTGTTACAATGCAAATTCACAATCGTAAAAAAAAAAAAAAAAAAAAAAAGTTACTGGACAACCAACTTTTAAAAAGTAGCGTGTGTTGAAATGTATTAACATTGCTGTCATATTTATACATGCATGGGTATATCATAATTTCATTTTTATATGCAGTGAGCAGAAAGGCAAGTGAGGGATAAGATGTAAAAAAAAAAAGACTGTACTTTAAGTTTGAAACCAAGAAAACTAAAGCAATACCATAAATATCACTGAGGCAAAAACAAGACAAATAAATATTTACAAAAATATTTATTTACGTTACATAAAAACAAAGAAAGTGTAGGTGTATCTTCATGAAGAGAATCAGACAACAAACAGTAAATCAGATTTCTGAAGGACAGCACCGACGCTGACCGAGAGACAGAGTCTGCATCAGAAGTTGGAGTCTTCACAAGGAATCGGTCTGAACGTCGTGTCTTTATTTTCCTCCAGCAGAAGATCATAGCGACACAGAGGCCTGTAGAAACACAAGACAACAGTTTAGTGACCCGCTGTCAGGTGTTCACTGGGCTTCGTCTCTATTCTGTTTAAGATGTGTACTGACAAGCATTCATTTAATCTCTATGTCTGAATAACTGTTTTGAGCGTACCGCTGATTTAGTTCACATCGGCAGTGAGTGTGAATCTAGCCTGCGACATTTTCCCAATCCCATGTACAATGATGAGCCATTCACAGCACTATCTAAAAGTCTGGGGTCAGTAAGATGCTCTAATGTTTCTGAGAGAAGTCTCTTCTGCTCACCAAGGATTAGAAATACAGTAAAAATTGTGAAATATTATTATCATGTAAAACAACAGTTTTCTCTGTGAATGTGTGTTAAAGTGTAATTTATTTCTGTGATGCACAGCTGTATTTTCAGCATCATTACTCCAGTCTTCAGTGTCACATGATCTTCAGAAATCATTCTAATATGATGATTTGCTGCTCGAGAAACATTTCTGATTATTATCAATGTTGAAAACAGTTGTGCTGCGCAATATTTAATTTTTCAGGATTCACAGATGAATAGAAAGTAAAAAAAAAAAACAGCATTTATTTGAAATAGAAATATTTTCTAACGTTATAAATGTCTTTACTGTCACTTTTGATGAATTTAATGCAGCCTTGATGAATAAAAGTATTAATTTATTTAAAAAGAACAAACTTTTGAGTATGTCTTGTATGACACACCTTGAGACAGATAGCTGTCACTGGGCTGAAGACTTACTGAGAACAGTTCGTGAAGAGCACGTATAAGACATGAGATGAACGCACACAGACCTGCGGTGGTTCTGTAGAGGAGTGAGGCGGATGCGCAGGAGCTGCAGTTTCTTCCGCGGCCGGAGTCCTTTCCCCGTACAGAACCGGAGCGTGACCTCTTTCACAGGCTGGACGTCTCGGTCAAACTGAGCCAGAACACTGCTCTCCACAAACCTCTCAAACATCAGGGATTTACTGGAAGAGAGATGACAAACATCAGCATCCATCTGGGAATACTCCTTATACGAGACGGAGACGTCACACTTACTGATTGAGTTCAACTTGTGCCTCTTTCTGTCCGTTGCTTAATTTAATGGTTAAATATCCCCAGTGTGTTTTCTGGTTCCATGTGACAATATCAACCTTGTAACCGAACTCTAGTGGAGTCAGAGATTACATAAATAAGCTGTTACATTATAAATATATATATGTGTCCCTGCAGCACAAAAGCAGTCTTAAGTAGCACAGGTATATTTGTAGCAATAGACAACAATACATTGTAAGGGTCACGATTATACAATTCTCTTTTATGACAAAAATCATTAGGATATTAAGTAAAGCCATTCTGTAAATGTCCTACCGTAAATATATCAAAACTTAATTTTTGATTGATATGCATTGCTAAGAACTTCATTTGAACAACTTTAAAGATGTTTTTCTCAATATTTAGATTTTTTTGCTCCCTCAGATTCCAGATTTTCAAATAGTTGTATCTCAGACAAATATTGTCCTCCTAACAAACCATACATCAATGGAGAGATTATTTATTCATAAAAAAAAAGACCCTCATGACTGGTTTTGTGCTCCAGGGTCACATATACCTCTTAACCTGAAACTTAAATAGTAATAAAATGTAATAAAAAAGATGCTGTGAAGAGATGCTCACTGCAGAACGGAGACTCTTTATTAGTTTGGAAATATGTCCTGGTTTGTCCCAGCTGCAGCAGCCTGTCCTTCCAGCGCACAGCCTCATAACCTGCACACAGCAGTGAAAGCAGGTCTGTCTCACTGATCACATGAAGCTCAGAGTTTGCTCAGTGTTCAGAGTTTACCGAAAACAGGGCATCCGTCCGGCGCGAACCTCCCACAGTCCATGCACTCCCCGTCCTGGAAGAGTGTGTAGGAGTCACAGGGGTACGCGGTGATGGGACACGAGTCGGTCAGTGAGCTCATGTAGAGGAACACTGACCTCTGATGGTCACACTTGAAATACTGCGAGCCTGTGGAGGATCAGAGAAGAGTTCGGAACTAGACTAACAATATATTAATATGAAGAGAATTCATCACGTTAGTCTGGGGCTTGAAGACATTCTTTCTTTCTTCTTATGTTTCTTTAAGAGCATGAGTAGTATCTCGCAAGTAATTATGACAGAATTGATTACAGTTTTACATGCCTTGCATTTGGTGTGGTTAGAAAGCAAGTTAAAACTTAAATACCGAAAGATTTAAAATCAATGTTTATTTTTTATTTCATTTGACAAGCATTTTTAAGTTTAAAGAGTACACAGAAACACACACTGCCAATTATTTTTAATGTTTTTTAAAGAAGTCTCTTCTGCTCATCAAGGCTGTATTAATCTGATTAAAAAATACAGGAAAAAACAGTAATATTGTGAAATATTATTACAATTTAAAATAACCGTTTTCTGTTTTTATATACTTTAAATTATAATTAATATTTACCAATAATACAATACAGTTTAAGAGTTTGGGGTTAGTACATTTTTTTTCCTTTTTTTTTTAAATTAATACTTTTTTTAAACTTATACTTCAGCAAGGGCTAGTAAAGACTTGCATTGTTACAAACGATTTCTATTTTAAATAAATTGATAATAATCAGAAATGTTTCTTGAGCAGTAAATCATCATATTAGAATGATTTCTGAAGATCATGTGACACTGAAGACTGGAGTAATGATGCTGAAAATACAGCTGTGATCACAGAAATAAATTACACTTTAACAGATATTCACACAGAAAACTGCTGTTTTACATGACAATAATATTTCACAATTTTTACAGTATTTTTGATCAAATAAATGCAGCCTTGCTGAGCAGAAGAGATGTCTGATCCCAAACTGAACAGCAGTGTGTTTTGTGTAATACTATTTTTAATTGAGGTTACATTAAAATGGTTAAAGCTGACCTGAAAAGATGGTTCTGGGGCACCCAGGCTGATCCGCTCCTCCGTTTGCGTAATAGTCGATGTGACCCAGGACGTCACGATAGCCCAGCGCTGCAAGAAAACGCCAGCCATGAGTTATCCTGGTCTAGATATTGATGTTTTATATAGAGTGTCATGTACGGTGTGGAGTCGTGATGTGTGAGAGAAACACACCGTCCATGTCTGTGTGCAGCGCCTCCACGAACTGGGCATCAGTCGGGTCGAGACGATCGACGGCGGACCGACCGTTAAACACGGGCCCCGCCGGATCCAGCGCTGAGTGAGACACACAAACATCACAATCACGCACTGAAACACTCGACTCAGAGCTTCAAGAGAACGGAGCAGTCTCACCTGTTATTCTGCCAATTCTTCCTTCAAAACTGGCCCCAGTGAAACCTGAGATGTGGGCCCCTAAACTGACACCGATCATGTGTATGGAGCCGAGATCTGCCCCTTTCTCCTGTGATGTCAAAACACACACACACACACACACACACACACACACGTTTGTTTCTGTGAATTGTGGGGACTTTCCATAGACTTCTATTACTTTTACACTGACTAAACAATATT
>NC_056617.1:19669818-19909818 GCF_018340385.1 Cyprinus carpio | reverse complement strand
TATTAAATATTAATAAATATTTAAATATTATTTAAATATTGAAATAAAAATTAAAAATGGAAAATATTATTATTAGCAAAAAAAAAAAAAAATTACTGTAAATCTAAAGAAGCCAGCTCTGATCCTTAGAATGAAATAGCCTGTTTTACTGCTTTGCTCAGTCAACAAATTCAAAAAGTTTATGTAAATTCAAATTCAAAATCACTTCAAAACTTTTTAACAGGGTCATTTATATAAATTTAACTATTATTTTCTCTTGTGGACTATATGTAAACATCTTTAACGTGAAATATGTAGGTTTATGTAAACTTTTGACTTATATGTACATTCAAAACAGTTGGCATGTAATGTATATTCACTCTATGTATTTTGTAAATGCAAACTCTCTGATGATGTGCAGGATGATCATGTAGTCCACCAAAACCATACTGACTACAAGAGACTTCAAATTTCAGATGAACAGAATTTCAGTAATCCAATACACTTGGATGCAATTCACAAAATGAAGAAAAGCCCTATTGATACATCTGTTTCATCGCAACTTTAAAAGTGAATAGTTGTTAAATGTACATTTTGCATTTACTTCTAGACTTCTAAAATCTACAGATTAATTTTGATTTCATGGGGCATCCAACATTCATCCAATAACCAAGGAGCATTTAATTAGTATTAGTATTATGAATAAGCATTGTGGCTTCTGTAATGCTAACATTTTGTAGTGAAAAAATATTCTAGACAATCAGAGTCCAAGATGTAAATAAAGAATGTCCCGGCCAAAAATAAATAAATAAAAAATCCTGACAGCATCTACTCAGAATCGTTTCCTCTCATGTAGATCTATAGTTCTATGTATTATATTGATTGTGATATTCTACGAAAGCTGCTCTGTGCTGTTGAGATGAAGGTGACTCGATGGCACTGAGGAGCTTTCCTCTTACCTCCATCTTCTGGATGAGGTCGGTGAGGTTTGCGGCCACCTTGCGCGTGTTATCCACCACTTTCCAGTAGTTAATGTTGGTGGCTCCGCGGTTCCAGTCCACCACGATGACGTTCATGCCGCGGCTCTGCAGGAGGAGCTTCACGAACTCTGTGAGCCAGACGGGGGGCGAGCCGGTGGGCCGGTAGCCGTGGATGAGGAAGGTGCTCGGGAGGCTGAGGTTGAAGCGAGGGTTGCTGAAGGGCTCTCGGTGGGACAGCAGCTGACCGCAGGACGCATTGACCCGAGTGTAGAGCAGTAACCTCACGCTCAGAGACGTCCCGGTCAGAGAGTGCTTCAGGTCCAGGTCCGTCATCTCCTCACACTCCTGAGCTGCAGGGAGAACACAAACACAGCTCATCACTCACACCTTTATTCACATTTAGTCATTTAGCAGACGCTTTTATCCAAAGTGACTTACAAATGAGGACAGTGGAAGCAAACAAAACCAACAAAAGAGCAATGATATACAGTACAGACCAAAAGTTTGGAAACATTACTATTTTTAATGTTTTTGAAAGAAGTTTCTTCTGCTCATCAAGCCTGCATTTATTTGATCAAAAATACAGAAAAAAAATGTAATATTGTGATATATTATTACAACTTAAAATAATTGTGTTTAAATTTATTATACTTTAAATTATCATTTATTTCTGTGATGCAAAGCTGAATTTTTAGGATCATTATCACATGATCCTTTAGAAATCATTCTAATATGATGATTCATTATCAAAGTTGGAAACAGTTCTGCTGCTTAATATTTTTTCAGAACATGTGATACTTTTTTAGGATACTTTGATGAATAAAAAGTATAAAAAAAGGTTAAAAAAAAAGGAGGTTTTTTTTTTAATATATATATTTTTTGTACTATTGTTGTGTGTTTTTTGGTGAGTAATTTATTTTTTCTTTCTTTTTTTAAAATAAAATCAATACTTTTATTCAGCAAGGATGTGTTAAATTGATAAAAAGTGATAGTAAAGAAAATATATTATTAGAATTTTTTTTTTTTTAAATTTTGAATAAATGCAGTTCTTTTTAACCTTTTATTCATCAAATATATTAGACAGCAGAACTGTTTCCAACACTCATAATAAATCAGAATATTAGAATGATTTCTAAATGATCATGTGATAGACTGGATGTTACATGTGACACTGAAGGCTGGAGTAATGATGCTGAAAATTCAGCTTTGCATCACAGGAATAAATTATTTTTTTAAGGTATATTAAAATAGAAAACTATTATTTTAAGTTGTAATAATATTTCACAATATTATTGTTATTTTCTGTATTTTTGATCAAATAAATGCAGGCTTGATGAGCAGAAGAGACTTCTTTCAAAAACATTAAAAATAGTAATGTTTCCAAACTTTTGGTCTGTACTGTACAAGTGCTTTAACAAGTCTCAGTTAACTTAACACAGTACACATATTTATAATAAATAAAAAGAAAACAATTAAAAAAGAATAGAGCAAGCTAGTGTTGTTTTTTAAAGAAAACAAGCATCTAGTAAATAAATAGAGTGCAAGTCTAATTCTTTTTAAGAATAGAAATAGAATAGAGAGTGCTAGAGTTACAGTTTTTTTTTTTTTGCAGTGCATGCAACATTCACAATAACTTTAAATATGATTCAAAGCGTTTGATATTGATGCTCTTACAGTGGCTAGGGCTTTTTAGTGGATAAAAGTTTAAAAAAGCCATCTCGTGGAGCTGTGGTGGAGGATTTTGTTTCTCTGTGTGCAACTTAAATATAGCTAAGACCAAAGACATGATTATAGACTCTGGAAAGTCTGCTATTTCTGTCTCTACTACTGTCATTCATGGAAGAGACACTGAGCTTGTGGAGGAGTAAAGATATCTGTGTACAGTGATTGATGATTGCTTTTGCTGCAATTCAACCATACTAATAAGCAAAAACGACTTCAGACAAACATAACACCATTTTTTTTAAATGCTGAAGAGTGTTGAACTTTTCTTCTCCTGCGTCCTCTACTGTCAGCCTGAGACTTTTTCGTTTCACTTTTGGTGTGAAAGGGCTTTTACAGTTGCCAAAGACTAGCCCAGATGAGAGAAATTAATGCCAATAAAAAGTAAGTAATATAATTATTTACTTTTTTTTACAAATAATGCATTACTTTTAAAAATAACTTTCCCCAACACTTGAAAGGGCCTAACATACATTCTATTTACATCTACACTGGATGAAAAATGTGTGTGTGTGTGTGTGTGTGTGTGTGTGTGTGTGTGTGTGTGTGTGTGTGTGTGTGTGTGTGTGTGTTTTGGTGTTTACAGGAAAAGTGGGACCAGTGCTATATAATCTGTGGGGGGTTATGTTAACGTTTCAAAAGAAATTCTACAGTAACTCCCACCATAAATGAGACAGCATCCACCGTGAGTAATACAGAAACTCACAGCTGACTGTCTCATGGTGTTTCAGGCCCCGATGGTTAACCACAATGAATTGTAAGCATTTGGAAGAATGTCATGTGGTTTCTTCTAACTTGTTAACTAAACTAAACTAAACAGTTTGTTACAAAGGCAGAAAAGTGACATGAAAGGCAGCTGATGTGGATTTGGATCAGCATTACCTCTGTGAGCGTCAAACATCAGCGTCACAAACACGAGCCCCCAAAAGAGCGTCCTGCAGACCTGCAGAGAGAGAGAGAGAGACAGAGAGACAGACAGAGAGAGAGAGAGAGAGAGAGAGAGAGAGAGAGAGAGAGAGAGAGAGAGAGAGAGAGAGAGAGAGAGAGAGAGAGAGAGAGAGAGAGAGAGAGAGAGAGAGAGAGAGAGAGAGAGAGAGAGAGAGAGAGAGAGAGAGAGAGACAGAGAGAGACCTTTCAACATCTCTTTAATTACAATCCATTGATACAAAAACATACATCATTAAACACAATCCATTACTTCATAAATACATACATAAATCAAAATATTTAAAAAGAATAAAAGCAGCTTCTTTTATAACAATATTTCACAACCTCCCTCTTCAGTGGGTTGACAAAATATTTCCAACACCCCATAAAGAAAAGAAACATTCAGAATCCTTCACCAATTCATAATACTTATACTCCATAACCAGTCTGCTTTTTTACCAGAGCTCTGAACATCTTCAAAGCATCAGTATCACTGTTTAGCAGCATTTTGCTCTTTCTTGTCAGCCAAATTGCCATTTTTGCCTTACCAAATAAAAAATTAATCAAAACAATTTTACTCTTTGTTTTGCACTATATTTTGGTCCAAAAATGAAGAAACTATTTGTAAAAATAAAACCAAGATTATTGCTCAAGTCTCTCAACACACCAAGAATTCCTAATAATGAATATATGAAATACTGTTTCTGAAAGACCACAAAACAAACACTCTTCTCCTTGCATAACATTTAGATGAGCTTTATAACGGTTTGTTGCCATTGCAAGTCCCCCCTTCGTTTTTCAATTGGTTTCTTATACAATGACCTCCAACATCCTTTTGGGGAAGTACCTAATTCAACAAAATAAGTCCATTTGGTCTCTGGAAGATCTTTCAATGCTCTCAAATTTAGATATCTGACACAAACAAGATAAAGTGACTTCTTAGATATAGTAGCAAAGAGGCCAAGTTCAGGTGTTGTAAAAGAAAGTAGTCCAATCTCCTACATTTACATCCACACTGATGCTAGGGAACACATTCTTAACTTGCAATGGTATTACAGGGAAAGACTCCTGAATCTCAGATAAT
Source organism: Cyprinus carpio (assembly GCF_018340385.1). Lineage (NCBI taxonomy): Eukaryota > Metazoa > Chordata > Actinopteri > Cypriniformes > Cyprinidae > Cyprinus > Cyprinus carpio. The sequence goes on along the minus strand of NC_056617.1, from coordinate 19,905,126 downwards.
CATTTTTCAACAGTCCAAACAGAATGGATACCAATCTTCATGGCCCGATTTTCTGCAGAAATCCATTGATCCCTTGACCTAAGATGACAGATTTGACATACAGGTCCTTCTCAAAAAATTAGCATATTGTGAAAAAGTTCATTATTTTCCATAATGTAATGATAAAAATTAAACTTTCATATATTTTAGATTCATTTGCACACCAACTGAAATATTTCAGGTCTTTTATTGTTTTAATTCTGATGATTTTGGCATACAGCTCATGAAAACCCAAATTCCTATCTCAAAAAATTAGCATATTTCATCCGACCAATAAAGAAAAGTGTTTTTAATACAAAAAAAGTCAACCTTCAAATAATTATGTTTAGTTATGCACTCAATACTTGGTCGGGAATCCTTTTGCAGAAATGACTGCTTCAATGCGGCGTGGCATGGAGGCAATCAGCCTGTGGCACTGCTGAGGTGTTATGGAGGCCCAGGATGCTTCGATAGCTGCCTTAAGCTCATCCAGAGTGTTGGGTCTTGCGTCTCTCAACTTTCTCTTCACAATATCCCACAGATTCTTTATGGGGTTCAGGTCAGGAGAGTTGGCAGGCCAATTGAGCACAGTAATACCATGGTCAGTAAACCATCTTACCAGTGGTTTTGGCACTGTGAGCAGGTGCCAGGTCGTGCTGAAAAAACGAAATCTTCATCTCCATAAAGCTTTTCAGCAGATGGAAGCATGAAGTGCTCCAAAATCTCCTGATAGCTAGCTGCATTGACCCTGCCCTTGATAAAACACAGTGGACCAACACCAGCAGCTGACATGGCACCCCAGACCATCACTGACTGTGGTACTTGACACTGGACTTCAGGCATTTTGGCATTTCCTTCTCCCCAGTCTTCCTCCAGACTCTGGCACCTTGATTTCCGAATGACATGCAAAATTTGCTTTCATCCGAAAAAAAGTACTTTGGACCACTGAGCAACAGTCCAGTGCTGCTTCTCTGTAGCCCAGGTCAGGCGCTTCTGCCGCTGTTTCTGGTTCAAAAAGCACACGCCTGTGCACGATGGCTCTGGATGTTTCTACTCCAGACTCAGTCCACTGCTTTCCCAGGTCCCCCAAGGTCTGGAATCGGTCCTTCTCCACAATCTTCCTCAGGGTCCGGTCACCTCTTCTCGTTGTGCAGCGTTTTTTTCCACACTTTTTCCTTCCCACAGACTTCCCACTGAGGTGCCTTGATACAGTACTCTGGGAACAGCCTATTCGTTCAGAAATTTCTTTCTGTGTCTTACCCTCTCACTTGAGGGAGTCAATGATGGCCTTCTGGACAGCAGTCAGGTCGGCAGTCTTACCCATGATTGCGGTTTTGAGTAATGAACCAGGCTGGGAGTTTTTAAAAGCCTCAGGAATCTTTTGCAGGTGTTTAGAGTTAATTAGTTGATTCAGATGATTAGGTTAATAGCTCGTTTAGAGAACCTTTTCATGATATGCTAATTTTTTTGAGATAGGAATTTTGGGTTTTCATGAGCTGTATGCCAAAATCATCAGTATTAAAACAATAAAAGACTTGAAATATTTCAGTTGGTGTGCTATGAATCTAAAAAATATGAAAGTTTAATTTTTTTTCATTACATTATGGAAAATAATGAACTTTTTCACAATATGCTAATTTTCCTTTGATACACTTCTGAACCTAAAAAGATGCCTAAAAACTTAAAACCATCTTCACATTTCCAGGAATAACAGGTAAAGGCATTGTTCTTTTATCATTACAAGAAAAAGGCTTCTGTTTTACTCCACTTCAGTTTTGCACATGGTGCTTTCTCATATAAAGAGATACTGTAATTAACAATATCAATATCTCTTTGATCTTTCACAATTACAGTAATATCATCTGCATTGCTGTTAACTTAAACGCACTGCAGTTCCCATCAACCTTTAAACCAGACAGATCTTTTCTTAATAAAGATAGGAGTGGCTCCACTGCTAAAGCATATAATTCACCAGACAGTTGGCCTCCTTGTCTTGTACCTTTAAATAATCTTATTGGTTTACTTAACCCATCACCTGTTTTTAAAATACAAGGGGCATTCATGTATAAGAGTTTGATCCAAGAAATAAAAACATCTCCAAACCCAAAAGCACTCATTGTTTCAAACAGAAAGCCAAAACTCAGAACAATCATCCTCCATCAGTTCTTCTTCACTATTTTCATTCTCCACAGACGCATTAGACTGTGACCCGCTTACACTCGGAATCACCTTAAACACCTTCATTTTCCTTAACAGCAACAACATCATCATCCTTCAAAGCATTCGGGCCAACAGCATTATCACCAGCTCACATAGATTAAATAAACTCACTCACCTCTAGTTTTGAACTTGGATCTATAGCACTTTGCTCGGCTGAAAAACCAGCCTGGGGAATAACGCTGGGTTCACCTGCCGAAGCCTAAGCCTCCAAATCCTCATCATTAACCCCATTTGTCTTCTGGTTTTTTTTCTGGAATCATTACATCCTTTACAGCTATATGCTCTTTTCCTTTATCTCGACTTTCACTATTTTCGCTTTGATCGGTTTGCTCATCATCATTTCTAGCATTCTCTTTATTTTCTGACTGCTTCTTATGCGGACACTTGAACTTCTTGTGTCCCAAATCGCCGCATTCAAAACAACGCAAACTATCTGTCATTGCAAAAATCATATAGGAACCATCACCGTGTTGAATGTGAAACGAAATATCCAAAGACTCAGACTGACTTCAGACTTCGAAAAGACAGGACATGTTTTAAAATGGCGTTTTTACACCTGAGCAAACCATCTTAATGGATCCAGAAAACTTTCCAAAACGACTCAGTTCTTTTTGAATTTGCTCATTAGAAATGAATGGAGGCGCGTTTGAAATGGTGACCTTAGTAGCAGGTACACGCAAAGGCATTACTTGCAGCAGTGTGTTGGAAACAACAATTCCTTTTTCAACAAGGCTGTTTACGAGTTTCTCGTCTTTAAAAAACACCACCACAGCCTTGTTCATTCTAGAGGCCCACACTATATTTGCATGCCCTACAAACCCGCCCATTGCTAGAAGCACGTCTTCTACCATCACTGCTTGATCTGAAAAAAACTTTACATCCATTCCTGATAGAGAACCCCGGCGCTCCCTCACCTGAGAGAGATGCCATGGCTTCCCTTATCAAGGAAGGAAATCACACTAAACTAAATAATAAATCAAAAAACGTGATAAATTACCCCCCCCCCCCCAAAAAAAAAAAACATAAATAGAAAAAAAGAGAAATTAACCTTGAAAGCCAATTCAAGTGTGCCGCTCTCACACCCCACACCACACTTCCGCTCCCAGCATGCAATCCACGCGCAGAGAGAGTGAGAGAGAGAGAGACAGACACAGACACGGACTCAGACAGAGAGAGAGAGAGAGAGAGAGAGAGAGAGAGAGAGAGAGAGACAGACACAGACACGGACTCAGACAGAGAGAGAGAGAGAGAGAGAGAGAGAGAGAGAGGAACCTCAGAAAGTGTGCTGCGGCGGATCTCACACACTTCTCATCTAGCAGCCTTTTCTCTCACTTTACATGCTATATGCTTTTATAGAGCAATATTAGAAAAAACGCCTTTGCTTTCTTATTCAGTAAAACTATTAAGCAGTTTTTGGAAAGCCACATATCACATCTTGCTCATGATGAAACCACAAGTTTCCAAAGACCCATGCTGACACACATACACACACACACACACACAAACACAAACACAAACACAAACACAAACACACACACAACACACAGTTTCCATGAAACTCATTACTGTACAATAGGGTGTGTGATGTTTTAGTATCATTGATATACCATTTGTTCATATTTTGAATTAATTTAATTTTTTTGTGCTCTTTTTTAGTCATTTTGTTGTAAGTTTATTTTGTTTATTTGTTTCATTAGTTTTTTAGTTTTGTACTTAAACTAAATAGAAATGAGAAATGTTACTTTGCTGATTAAATATATATATATATATATATATTTATTTTTTTTTGTTTTATTTGACTTTATTTTAGTTCTTGTTTATTTATACATTTATAAAATTTTTTTAGTGGTTTCAGTTTTAGTTCTCAATCGTTACCCTGACGTGTATGTCTCAGGTTTTGCCTAAATTTTGCATTTTGGGGACCAAATGTAGTACAACTAAAACATTTCCAATGACAAAAACAGCTTACTAAATACAAATAATGTTTACTTTAAATACTGATAAATAATGTTTTCATTAAAACGTGAAAACAAATGCAAGGTTTGTGTGAGGAGCAGGTTTAAGGGATACAAACCAGACTAAATATTATTAGCTCAGGATTAAAACCACAGAATTCAACAGAACAGTAACTCACAAACGTCTGTGTGTTTGGAGACTCATTGTGTGGTTGTGTAAAGGATTTTTCAGGGACTCTGAAAAGCTGAAAAGAAGACAAACTGGTTTGAAGCTGCTGTCATGGGGAGGAAATAAGAATGTGCTTTCATTCAAAACAGGCAGAAGAAATCCCAGGAACATTTACATCAACCCCGTCCTCAGTTCAAACCTGAAACAGCATGCAGTGAACCTGACTGACCACTCATGAGAACAATCACACAAACACACACAGCCAGCCATGCACTCATACGACCAACACACATGAACACACACTCAGACAAAGAGCACATGTAACAACTATCTGCTACAAGACAGAGTTCACAAGAGAGACGTCTTACCATGTTGGACGAGCGAGCAGAGGTTTGTGTCTGACAGTGAGGCTGTATACTGTCAGGGTCGCTGACACTTCATCTGAAGACTCCAGGAAACAGTAAGATGACACACTTACACAGCTCCACCCACCACCTCCACAAACATCCGCCTACAGGTGTCACATTCCTGCGCTGAGGAGCAGCAAGACCAGACCAGACGCTCAGACTAGTCTCAGTACGGGACTGCGGTTGCTCAGATGCATTGCATGCAGGACCAGCATAGCTTTTAAAAAACTATCCAATTCAGAAATTCTTAATACAGGCTGGGGGTGTGCGATAGTGACAAATAATCATATCTCTATATTTTCTGGGATTTTATCAGTAATGATACTTACACGAGTGTGTTATTGTGCTGGTATCTTAAGGACTGCTGTGGACATATGAATCCTGAAGTTTTTCATATTCTTCATATTCTGTGTGATGGTCAGTTCACACTGAGAAAAATGAATCTTTTCCAATAACTTATTTTTACATTTTATGAGCATTTTTACCTTTATAAAGCCATTTTTTTTTCTAAAAGTGTTCATTATCTTACATTTAATCAGTGAATTATAATAATAAGACATCTGGGCTGTTACCAAGCAAATGAAATCAACACAGAAGCTGCGTCTGAAGAGGGGTTTAAATGCGTTTACACACTGTTTAGTGCAGGACATGAATGCATTTAACCTGCAGTTACTAATGCTTAGATAATACTTTGATATACTAAACATAAAACATTGAATACTGTTATTTGAAATTATTTAAATAATAAAAGATACTTTAAGTGTGAAATTAAAGCCACCAGTAGGTGGCAGCAAGTCACTGTTAATAAGTGAATCATTGTGATTGAACCGAATCATTTAAACGATTGATTCATTCAGGAACGAATCACCATCCTGTTGCTCAGATGTTTCGAAGTCGGGACGCCCGTAGTGCAATCAATGTCGCTGACTTTTATTGTAATTTAAATTTAAATTCGAGTTACATGTTTATAATTTTTGTCAAAGTTGTTGTCAATATTTATAAGTTCACACTGAAGATTTATCAGAGCCACAGCAGGTGTAGTTCATCACAAACTATGAACATGTTCCACTAGAAGAAACAGAGATTTAATTTAAATTTCACCAAGATGATTACTCACTAAAAACTCATGTTTTCAGGCCGTTTCGAGTCTTATTTTGGGGCTAAATCTAAGTGTGTGAGTTGTTTACTTACTGTTTTAAATTAGTCTTCCCATCAATGCCTTTATATTGTTCTTTCAGACTGATTCAGGAACGCGCATCAACACAATCACAGACGAGTAACAGTCAACAACAGTATAATAATTTGTGTAAAATGTGTCTGTTGACACCTTTTCAGCTTTGAGCAGAGTTTAAAAATGCACAACTTAATGAAAAAAGTCAGATCAAGCAGTGCATTTCTCACCTAATGAGGAACACCTCAAGAATGTGTTCAGTCCGTGTCACATTTTACCTAAAATAAAATAACATTTTCTAAAATACAAATAAATAAAAGATAGGCGCATGCATTTTGTTCATTAAGCACCATTAAAATAACTGCATTGCAGTTTTATTGATGGAAACAAAGTTTTTCGCAGCTCTGAATTAAATGAACAAATTACAAATTAAAACAGCTGCTTAAAACCTTTCAGAAACAATGAAAAAAAAAAAAAAATGCATAGGCGACATGTATGTTATATGGTTGTGCATAATGATGATGCCTTTTAAAAACTAGGCTATAAATGTTTTAATGAAAGTGTAACACATTAAATAAATCTACAAATAATTAAATACCATTAACTAAACATGATGGCTGTGTAAAAGTAGTCTTTTTTAATTTCTAGTCCTTGTTTTGTGTGTTATTGGGCTGGGCTTGGCAAACGAAATATAAATATAAATAAATAAGTGTCATCCTTTCTTTGTGTTATTCACGCATAACTATTAAAATGTGTGAAATTATTTAAAAACAAAGCTAGAATGTAAATCTGACCCAGCATCAGTTAAAACCAAAGGCGCTTCACATCCAGCGGCGAATCATCGAAATGAATCGGCTCCGACTCACTGATTCGAAACAGAAGATCCGGAACTCTTAAATACGTTTTGAATCTCGCCGGATTTATTTTTGAGGCGCACCGCAGCGCAAGCGCCACACTCAAAACCCACCCTAATGATTTCTTAACGTGTTATTTTCTACTTTAATGCAACTAATCCCTTTCTAAAACGCTCAGAAAAGCAAAACACGTCTGTATTTATTATGCCAACAAATCATTAGTATTTGTGCAGCGAGCTTTAGCTGTAATTGAGTGTTTTTTCAGTGCCCCGGTGCTCTGATCCACCGGAGCTGCAGTGAAAATGCTCCCTCATATAAACACCAGAAGCGCGTGCTCGAGTGTGTCTCGTGTCGCCGTCGCCTCGCTCGTCGCTGCAGTCTGTGTACATGTGGGGTGTAGTGTGAGTCCAGAGATAGATGCGCGGAGATGTGTGGTTTGGGGTCCTGGACTGAGTCCCGATGCTGTACTTCCGGTCAGATACTTCTACATCCAGAGCGTGGACTCAGAGGGACACAACCTCAGCGCGTCTCCCGGTGAGAGATACACTAATATCTGCTGGAAACACTTATCAACACATACTGGAAATATATGATTTTCTTTTGTGACCAAAATATGCCAAATATATTGTGGAGCTCAATGAAATATATTGTTAAAATTGAAAATATGTTTAGTTTCAACCCTCATATACAAATAATAAATAAAATATATAAATAGTAAATAAAAATATATTTTAAAATGTATTTCTAGGCTAGATTCAAATGTGGATGGAATAGCCAAGAGATAAAAATAAATAAATAAATAATAAATAAAAAATATTTCTATATATATATATATATATGTATGTGTATATATATATAATATATATATATATATATATATATATATATATATATATATATATATACCCCAAAATATATTTTTCAATGTTTAATATATGAATATATTTATATATATATATATATATATATATACCCCAAAATATATTTTTCAATATTTAATATATTACTATATATATATATATATATATATATATATATATATATATATATATATATATATATATATATATATATATATATACACCCCAAAATATATTTTTCAATATTTAATATCTTACTATATATATATATATATATATATATATATATATATATATATATACCCCAAAATATTTTTAATGGTTAATATATATATATATACCCCAAAATATATTTTTTCAATATTTAATATATTACTATATATATATATATAGAAATATATACCCCAAAATATATTTTTCAATATTTAATATATTAATATATATATATATATATATATAGAAATATATACCCCAAAATATATTTTTCAATATTTAATATATTACTATATATATATATATATATATATATATATATATATATATATATATATATATATATATATATATATACCCCAAAAAATATTTTTAATGGTTAATATATATATATATATACCCCAAAATATACATTTTTCAATATTTAATATATTACTATATATATATATATAGAAATATATACCCCAAAATATATTTTTCAATATTTAATATATTACTATATATATATATATATACACCCCAAAATATATTTTTCAATGGTTAATATATTAAAGATATACATACATAAAAAAAGCAAAAAATATACTGATAGAAAATATATTTATGCAGATATTTTTGGGTCTTTTTTATGTATATTTTAAAATATATTTAAAAAAAAAAAAGTAAATTATGTATATATATGTTATGCTGTTTATGAATGTTCTGAATAGTTTTATTAAAGATGACCAGACTTTAGTTGGTGTTTGTTTGTTCTTCTTTCTTAAAAAGTAAATATTAAATAAGTGTGGTGTTGATTTCCTTCGTGCGGTGTTTATGTGTGTTCTGCTGGTTTCAGCTGCAGACTCGTTCAGAGTGAAGATCTGGTCTCTGGAGAAGGAGTTTGTTCGTGTTCATGTGCCGGCTCCGTTAGACCGGGGCGACGGCTCTCTCCTGGTCAGATACAGACTCTACGGAAGCTCCTCGAAGGGTCTGAAGATCGAAGTCTTGTATCAAGACAAGCCCGTGGCAGACTCTCCATACACTCTTCAGGGTAAAGGGATTGTTTCTAGCATTGATAGATACGGTCCATAATATAGACTCAGTTTTGTTTTCACACAAATATAGGTATTCTTTAAATAGCACACATACCCTTGTGAAAAAGAAGTGAACTTAATACTCGCAAATATAATCCAGAAGAACAAAATGCTTCCAAAAATGAAAAAATAAATAAATAAACAAATACATTTCCCCTTAATAATGCATGCAACATAATGAGTGCTATTGTTCTTTTCATTGATGTGCAAACTGTAAAAAAAAGCCTTTTAGTGTTTCCTGACTCTTTAATGAAATAAAAGGGCTCTTGACAGCTCTCGTCTTTAAAGTTGAGCTAATTGCATTTAATGTAAATTTAATTGCAATTAAGTGATGGCATCTAGTGTGTTCCTCTCGGATGATGTGCAGTTCTCCTGGTGCTGTGTCTCCGTCAGGTCCGGTGTATCACGAGTCCTGTGTGTGTCCCGAGCGGGATCCGTCCGTCTGGAGGAGCGCTCTGCAGTGTCCCGAGGACGAGCCGCAGATCCAGCAGGACTTCCTGTCCTTCCCGTCCATCGACCTCCAGCGGCTCCTGCGGGAGGTCCCTGAGCGCTTCTCCAGACGCGGAGGACTCCTTCACTACAGCCTCGTCAATAACCAGCTGCACCGCCGCTCGCTGGGCAAGTACACCGACTTCAAGATGTTCTCCGACGAGATGCTGCTCTCCCTCGCGCGCAAAGTACGACTCACAGCTTTTAGTGTTAAATTAGTGTTAGTGTCCATGACCAGCGCAAAATACTGCCTGCTTTAAGACATGCATTTATTTTTCAAACCATTTTTTTTTTTTCTTTGTTGTTGCTGAAATTGTAATGAAATTGCACTGGGTGGCAGTTCAGAAAAGGCTTGATTTATTCGTGTATAAAGCTTTTGATAGTATTGCACCTACATACATCACTGACTGTCTGTCCAAATCACAGATTAACATCTTCTCACGCTGGTTTGCTGTTAGTCATTCTGAATGTTTGGAGTTGTTTACCTGAAGAAGTGAAACAGGATCCTAGCATTCATGTTTCTGAAAGACGAGTTGAAACACGTCTGAACTGATGCGGTGTTCAGGATTTATTCAGCTGGTATTCTGGAGTTTTTAGACAGTTTCTTAGTTTAATTCATATTGACCACACAGTTTCACACAATATCAGTGTTTTTTTGTTTTGTTTCTGCGCCCGTGAAGCACTTTGAGTTGCAGTCCATGTATGAAAAGTGCTATATAAAATAAAAAAAATATATATTATTAGAAAAAAAAAATATTATATTTCATTAAGAAATTATACTACTGTTGTAGCAATTGTGAAAAGTAAAAAGTTGCATTACATTTTTTTTTTTTTTTTTTTTTTTTTTTTCTCAGAATCCAAAATAATTTTTTTATTTCCAGGTTTAAGTCATATTCTGAATGCCCCCCTTGTCCTCAGACGTTTTGGGAATATTTGTACTGGTTATGGTGGTTATTACTGGTTATTTGCGTGGTTGTGGTGGTTAATGTCCCGTCTCCACCAGGTGAAATTATAGGATGTTGTGTTGTTTTTTATAGTAGTAGGAGTGTGGGATGTGGAGCAGGAGGGAGGGGGGTGAACTGGACCCGGGCCGTTGCCCATCATCTCGTGGTGTGGCTCCACAGACACGCGTGACATCATCCTCCCCACGTATGACATCACACACTCGTCTCTGGAGGCCATGAGAGGCGTCACCAGTGACCTGCTGTCTGTCCAGGGCCACACAGGTGCACATCTTCAGCACTGTCCAGCAGGGCTCTAACCATTAATACTGCCATGTGAAGTCCAGCAGGCCATATAAAAAAAAAAAGACAAATGAAGAATTGGAAAATTTTTTTTATGATTTTATACATTTTAAAGTTAAATTCTTCTATCTAGTGTACTTTGAGAGTTCAAATCTTTTATGTAAGAATAATACGTTTAGTGATATTCTAAAATTGTTTCAAATCGTCATGTGACCTGATAATATCAAGGCTGTTATCAGGATATTGATAATACTGTTACGTCCAGCATCTGCGGCCTCTTCTCCGGTTCTCCAGGTCCTGTGTGGTCAGATAAAACGGAGAAGGCGTTCTTCAGAGGCCGGGACAGTCGAGAGGAGCGCCTGCGTCTGGTAGCAATGTCCAAAGAAAATCCAGAGCTGCTCGACGCGGGAATAACTGCTTATTTTTTCTTCCGCGACCGGGAGAAGGATCTGGGAAAAGCCCCGCTGGTGGGATTCTTCGACTTCTTTAAGGTAAGTGACGCAGTGGCTGGGAAGTTACCCACAAAATATCATTATTGTGCTGAATGAGAAAGTATCATGTAGACGAATATTGGTTTTAAAATAAATACTTGATTTGATTTAACATTAAATGTATTACACATAAACGTTCAGGCCTGACTGTGGAACATAAAAAGATGATTTGAGAAAAATCTCAGTATGTTTTGTTCGTACAGTGACATTAATAACCAAACAGCTTTGTTATCAACAGTCTTCAATACCTTCTTTAATGTTGTGCAAAAGTCATACAATGTAAGGGTCATTGATGACAGAAATAATTTTTTTTTGTAAATAATTTTTTTTTTTTTGTTTCTGAAATTAAATTATATTTTAAATAAGAAACTAAAACTAAATGCATTTTTGAGTCATTCATTCTTTTGATTCATTCAAACAAACGGCTGATTCATTCAGGAATTAACTGATTCACACGATTCATTCAAAACATGGATTCATTCAGACACTAAACCATGCATACATCTCAGTTTCAGAAAACTGACCCTTATGACTGGTTTTATGGTGACATAAATATGAGACAGAAACTCATACAGGGGGATTTTTGCCACAATATCTATCTGCATTTATGCATGCATCATATTAGTAAACAGCCAGCTGTATGAAACGTAAGATGACATGCATGAATAACAAATTAATTAAGTTAATGCATTAAACTGACAGCCCTCAGAAAAGCTTTGTTCTTGTCTTGTAGTACAAGTACCAGGTGAACGTGGACGGGACGGTAGCGGCCTACAGGTTTCCGTATCTGATGCTGGGGAACAGCTTGGTGTTCAAGCAGGACTCTCCGTACTACGAGCACTTCTACACGCACCTGAAAGCAGGAGTGCACTACATCCCCGTGAAGAGAGACCTGTCTGACCTCCTGCAGAAGATCCGGTGGGCTCAGGTACAAACACTGCCCCTCGGACCCTCGGACGTCACAAGTGTGCATTCCACAATGACAGGATTGCAAAAGCTGTGTAGTATTTTGTGAGCACACACACACACACACACACACACACACACACACACACACACACACACACACACACACACTTGTGTAAGTCTCTCGTGGTTTGATATATATGCAGAAGAATGACACGCAGGCAGAGGCCATAGCGAAGAGCGGACAGTCGCTGGTCAGAGATCTGCTGCAGCCTCACAGACTCTACTGCTATTACTACAGCGTACTCCAGGTAAGAGACCCTCGTTTACAGATATATGAGGGGTGTAACTGTACACAAACATGACGGTTCGGCACATACAGCAGGGGGGAAAAACTAAACATAAAACATGATTTTGATTTTAATTATTAAACAGGTCAGTTATAATAAAAATGCTAGGTTGTTTCAATCCAACTTTGGGTCAAATATGGACTAACCCAACTTTTGGGCTAAAAATTAAATGTAAAAAATTACATTTAACTCCATATTTGACCCAAAGTTGGATTGAAACAACCTAGCATTTTTAAGAGGTTAAACTTAAATTACTATTTATTTTTTAAATATAATAATATGAATATAAAACAATAAGCACTCAACTTAAAAAAAAAAAACAACTATGCAAATGTAATATATAATGCAATTTTTAAATTAACTTCTAAATCATACAGTTTCTATTTGTTGGTGAAATATAGGCCTGTTCATTTCCATGAAGTCATAACTTGTTTCATAACAGATTTATTTAAAGATACATTGAATAATTAAGACATCACTAACAGTTGAACACCTTTTAATTAATAAAAAAAAGTTTCTAATTTTAATCTATTTCTAATTTTACTTGAACGACAGTGAAACCACTGTAAGATTTTTTTTTTCAATATTTATGAGAAATTTTATTTTAATATATCTTTAGTCGTTTTTAAAAAAGTAATTACTTGATTGAAATCAGTTGAATTCCTTGCTGCTCGAAACCACTGCAAGTTTATGAAACCTACATATTATTTTTCTAACAAAACCAGAAAAATAAAATTTCAGAATGTTTGTTTTCTAAGAAAAAGCCCTGTTGTTCATCTGCGTTTGGTCAGTTACAGCGTGCAGGTTTAGTGTAAACAAATTGTCTTTTATAATGTACATATTCAGGCCACATATGATTTATGAAAGTATTTTTTTGAGACCGGTATATAAAAATGTAAAGCTAAAGTTGATTGCTGGCTGGGTCGAAATGCACCTAGAACATGAGAGGTGTGTTACAGTGTACAACATAATGATTACATTTCTTAAAAAAGAAAAATATGCAAAAAAATGTTGTATGGTTTAAACCCGCAAATGTGAAAAAGGTCTATAGGAGGGTTAAATGCTTAAGGCACACAAAAAGGAATTCTTGCATGAAACATGCTGCTGGATCAGTTTTCGAACCTTGCGCACCTGTTTGTGTCCAGATGAAGGTCATATGAGGTCAGTGGTGTGTTATTTTCTGTGTTTGGTCAGACGTACGCAGATCGTCAGAGCACACGGCCTGCGGTTCATCCAGACATGGAGCTGGTTCCTCAGCCGTCTGATCCCAGCGCTCTGTGTGACTGCCAGCGGTCCTCAGAGGAGCTCGACCCCCTGCAGAAGAACGAGCTCTGAGGACAACACTCAAACAGTGACACACATCAGAATCAAGCTGCGCTGGGAGTGATTGTGTGCATTAATAACCCCACCGGTTTAAATTATCTTCTTTTCTTTTTCTTGCACCTGATTTCTGATATCGTTTGTTTACTTTACAGAACCGAGTTTGTTTCTGTTTCGCCTCTTGTTTAACCTTCCTAGGGTTTATTGGTGTGTAACAAGGATGATGGATATCATGTCACATGAAATGAGTTTGGTTTTAAACTTTCTAATGAATGCTTTAAATGAAGCACATGTAAGCTAAGCATTATTTTGTGCATGGGCCACACACAAGCTGATGATCACAATATCACACTGAAGATATCGAACATGCTTTGATTCTGATGATGTGTTTTCGACTCTAATTTCCGTCAAAGGTCTGTGAACAAAGCGAAGTCTGACTGAAGTGATGTTTTATGCGCTTGCCTTAAACTTAAACACATTCCATTGGTTTCCAGTGTTCATTTGTGCCAGATCAGCTCCAGCTCATGGGAAAACAACTACAGTATTTTACCATTTTGTATGAATTTGTGCTGTGTGAATCATACAAAAACGTGATTTTTAGAAATGTAGCAAGATTAGACAAAGTCATACAAATAGCCACCAGTTCGCCAAAATGTGAAGGAGTTAAACTGCCATGACTTTTGAAAAACTCTTATTTTGTTGTGATCTGGACATACTTTTGTATTAATGTTTCTATGTTTGCATTAAAGAAATATTTAACCCTCCAAAAATACAAATTTGCTGAAGATTTACTCGACCTCAGGCCATCCAGGAGTAGGATGTTTCTTCATATGAACAGGTTTGGAGACCCTCTGCAGTGAATGGGTGCCGTCAGAAGAGATAATTACAAGAAATAAAGACTTGTAAGAAATACTCCCGGCTTAAGCTAGTCCCAGCCTAAAATGCACGTTTGAGCCGTCTCAACGGAAAATATCTTGCTTAAAATATGTCCGTGTCGAGATGCACACCTGTAATGTTTTCTTCGAAGGCATTTTTATTAAAAAAGTAAACTCACAAGGGCCCTTCATGAAGGAATTCAGTCAGATGTTTACTTTAGTTTGCATCATCTCATAGACATGGCATCCCCTTCAAGGCACAAAAACACTGGAATTCACCTGCTGAGAAGAAAAAAGTCTGCAATTGATGATTTTTATTTTTTTAAGTAAGTTGCAAGACCAGCTCCTGCCGCATACTTGAACAAGGAAATACTGTAATTTCACGCTCCTTCCGAAGACACCATTCTTTTCACCTGCAACGGAGCGCTGCGCATTAACAAAAGCCTGCAGCATTTTATTTTCTGGTCACCAAGAGATGAAAAAGCCACACACTCAGACAGATGCATTCTTGATTTGACTCGCTCCGCTCACGGTCACACAAAAACACCAAACCATTAATGGGTACAAAGAAAAACGTGTGTATTGCAATGCAGTGCTTCTGTAACACGACCAACTGCAGTCTCTATGAATGGATGACTGAAAAAAATGTGTTGCTCTGAGAAACAAACTGATCCGGCTTCGTTTGAAACTATTTAAATTGGTAAAACATGAAACATAATAACAACATTGTGTCTAAAATGTAACTTGCTCAATATTAACTTCTCGTTTGTTGAATTTTTGTATAAAATCGATGCAACATTCATGATCACGATGACGTGCTGATAATCAGGAAAACAGCACTCGTGTGTGATATCACTAAACTACATCTGGTCTCAAATATATAAAAATTATCTTTGCTTTCATAAAGTAAATTAAGGGCATTCTAACAGGCTTCATCACACAATCAATGCTTTTGGACTGTCAAGACGTGTTTTTTTTTTTTCTGGTTTGCATATACTCAATGTCAGCTGTTAAAACAACAGTTATGATACGATCATAGATGAGAAATATTATATAATATAAACTGACACCAGTATGAGATACAGAAAAAGTATTTTTGTAATCTGCTGAAGCAGGTTGTGAGGAGATATAATATTCATTAACAGGTCTACTCTTATTAAAAGTTGATATTGTTTCAGAACATTTTCAAAATGTGTTAAATAACATTGCTACAATGTACTTCTTTGTTTAGGAACAAGAGCAATGTCTACGGTAACATTCTAAACTGTAAAATGAACCAAAACAGCGTTACAGTTCAAATAATAGTGTTGACAAAAACATATTTCACTAAAATTAACTTTTTACATTTCAGCCTTCAACCCATTTTTAAAGAAAAGGGGAAATCATAAATGATATTATAAAACGGATAGTTCCGGTCCTTGATTCTGATTGGCTGAGCTGTGTTTGAAGCTGTTGTAAATTACTCTACAAAGTAACACACACCTTTGTTTACTTCTGTGTGTTGCTCGGCAACCGCTTGTTGCAACCACAACTGTGTCTGAGGAACTACATTGTTTGGCGGAAGAATATTGTTTTTATTAATATCATAACACTTTATTTGCTCTGTTTTATTTTATGAAACCTTACTAAGTATATGGAATAACCGTTTTATAAAAGCAATAAAAACCCTTTGAAGCCGTGGTTTACAGTGAATTTATAACAGCTAAAAGGCTTTGACAGGCATGATGCGAAGCGTCTTATTGCTTTAATTTATACTTGTATGGTGCTCATGGAAAAGCAGAATTGAAGCCACGACTGCAATTATAAAGCAGCACGGTGATTATTACACAGAGACAGGCTGAAAGCAAACGCCATCAGTTCCCGTCAGAGAGTGTGTTGAGGACGCTTCACACGCAGAGACAGATCTGTTGAGAAAGTGTTGGGCCGTCATGAGATCTGCTGGAACTCTCCAGCTGCTTCTTCACACTGTAGTGTTCCCACACACCGGCCTCTCCTGCGATCATGGGCTCACCTGCACACACACACACACACACACACACACACACACACACACACACACA
This sequence comes from Cyprinus carpio, assembly GCF_018340385.1. Lineage (NCBI taxonomy): Eukaryota > Metazoa > Chordata > Actinopteri > Cypriniformes > Cyprinidae > Cyprinus > Cyprinus carpio. The sequence continues at coordinate 19,888,451 of NC_056617.1, read as the reverse complement.
CACACACACACACACACACACACACAGGAGCACCAGCATCTCAAACAGCTTCACAGGTGCTGTGTTTCAACATGTGGAGGCCTAAAACAGTCATTTAACTCATCTTTTAATCAAATGAAAACCAACTTTGTTTAGGTCAAACATGGGAGAAATATTCCTAAATCAATTTGTAATAATGTATTAGTAGTAGTAGTATTACGTACAATCTACTGCACAGTAATATATTTCTGACACAGGGCTCAACAGTGCAAGCATTTCACTCGCATTTAAGACTAAAAATAGATCTGTATGAACTAGAAAATGTATTTAGGAGCATGAGTGTGAATACAGTAACAGCCCAACTTACACAGTACCCTATAACAAACGTATTAATGTCTTCAGTTTATTTATGGAAAAACAGTGATACAGCCTCATATGATTATTAAACTTTTAAAAAGCACAGATGAGAAGAAAAGCGGAGAACACAATGTTTATACGCTATGTACTTATGCACTCAACCATGTCGTGTATGAATTATGTACAGTTATTCTCTGATAGCCCGTAATTAAACCTTATTTAAGTGCATCATCCAGGTATTTAAAGTGCACTAAGCTATTTATTTTCAAACTTAAAAATGTTTTTCTTTTAATCTAACCTAAAAACGTGGCCTATATATCAATTGATTTGTTATTATTGTTCGGTAACACTTAACAGGTGCCATTTACATTAGTACACTACATTAGCAGAAATAACAATGACTGCATTTATTAATCTTAGTTCATGTTAATTTCGACTTATAATACATTACAAAATCAAAAGTTGTGTCTGACTGTTGTGAAAATTTGATACTGTCACATACCTAATGTACATACAATTTAATAGAGTAGATATAATTACATATTTAGCCTATTAAATACAGTCTGATGGAAAATTATTTTAAAACCTTTAAATAACTTAAGTACTTTCTGTATTCTGATAAATTAAATAATTGTGCTGGTAAATGTCTCCTTATATCCTAAAGCACTTAATTGGAAAAATTTGCATTGTGCCCCCGTTGTTCATGTGTTTATGTCCTCATTTAGTGAGACGGCAGACGCTGAAATCACTTCTTATTAATTCATCCAAACTTTGACAAGTTCCATGACATTCCGTGTTATACAGTAAATCCAGTTTTTACGACATGGCAGAAATCATAGGGCCCTAATACATGTTTAAAGATGATTTGTGTTTTCCAGTACCTTAGGGATGATGAGGAGGGCGTCAGCAAACGCCTGCACACCCAGCTGCGCTCGGCCCTTCACTTCGGGCTTGTGTTTGACCAAAGCATCAGCTGCAGCCACCTCGAGCGCACCGTGAGAACACAACGCTCCACATCAACCTCAGCATCTCTACACAGCGTTACAGACATCTGATAAGAGTGGCAATGAAAGTGTTAAAGCAATATAGATATTTAAAATGTATATGCTAGCTATGGAAGGAAATGGAACACGTGCATATCAAAACCATTCTAAATTTCCAGAAGAGTCATCACTTCTAAAGGATTTTTTATTTTAATTTAATCCATGAGTTTCACCTATAATGTTAATTTTTTTTTTTCAACCCTTGAGGCCTTTTCACACTGAACGCAAAAATTCAGCACAAATGTTTGGCACGATGATGCTTTTAAATCTAAACAATAGAGCCCTATTGGGCTTCATCGGCAATTCGCCTCGCTTTTTCACCTTTATTCTGAGCCTCCGTATGAATGATCAGTTCAACATCAGGGAGCAGAGCCATTAACCATCCAGGGGTGCGTTTCTCAAAAGCATTGTTAGCTAACTATGGCTGTTAGTTCCATTGAACTCCATTGGTAACAACGGAACATTGGTTCCTTTTTGGAAAATGCACATGTTAGTGGGCGGATCCATTGACCAACTGAATGCCAGTGGGCGGAGTCATCAACCAACAAAACATCAGTGGGCGGAGCCACAACCATCCTGGGGTTGCTTTTCCCAAAGGCATCGTAAACAAACTATAGTCGTTAGTTCCACTGAACTCTATTGTTAACCATAGTTCCTTTTGGGAAACAAACCCCAGAACGCCAGTGGGTGGAGCCATTAACCAACTGACTGCCAGTGGGCGGAGTCATCAACCAACGAAACATCAGTGGGCGGAGTCATCAACCATCTTGGGGTTCGTTTCCCAAAAGCATCGTTAGCCAACTATGGTTGCAAGTTCCATTGGAGTCTTATTAGTTACAACGGAACTTGTGAACGTAGTTGCTTTTGGGAAACGCACCCCTGAAAATCAGTGGGCGGAGCCATTAACCATCCTGACTGTCAGTGGGCAGAGCCATTAACCATCCTGACTGTCCGTGGGCGGAGCCATTAACCATCCTGAATATCAGTGGGCGGAGCCATTAACCATCCTGAACGTCAGTGGGCGGAGCCATTAATCAGCTGTTGTAATGTTTGTCTCCCTACCATCTTCGATGGCATTCTTGACAGCTCTGAGTCCGTCTCTCACGGCGTGTTTGATCTGAGTCAGGGTCTTCTTGTTGGGTCCTTTCACCAGCAGCATCACAGAACCAGGGTTGCCGCTCTTCTCGATGAACGTGTATTTCTCCTCTCCCTAATGCAAAAGGCCAAATAAATGAACAATGAACTAACATTCAGATAGTTCTGAGCATTTAGTTTAGAATGAAAGCCCAGTGCTGACCAGTCAGCCTTACGGGAAAACAACACATTTCTTCATTGAATAATCACGACATAATTGGTCAGACTATAAACATAAACTCTTTCCCGTCATTGACGCTATTACACATCTTCTGAGAGTCTCTGCATCAAAACACTTACAGCAGCAGCTCAAACAAGCGATCGTGTACGTAAGCAGATGCATATGCAAAATAATACAATCATCAAAAGCATGTAAATCAAGACTATCTAACGTTACTGAATGAAATGAATCCAGGAAGTGGTTTAGGACTGAACTTTGAGGATGTTAATGGACTCAATCTACTGTGCCATTTTCTCAGCTTTTTGTTTAAAATGTTGCTTTTGTTTATTTATTTTTTACATGAAACTTACATTCAGGTGTTAATGAAAAAGAAAAGAAAAAGCACGAAGCTAGAATAAAACATTGTTTTGTTTAAAAGCAGAGGCTCAATTGTTTTGACACATTGCACGTTCAGATAATCATACAATAAAATATTCTGAAGGCCATGAAAAGTTTAAGATGATGATCAATTCTGGCTAATTTAAAAAAAAAAAATGGTGGAGAAAGACTGCATTCTTAATTATATATACTTAATTATTTCATAATAAAATGTAAACATAATTAAACACTAACTTGATAATATTTGGATTGGTACTTAATATACTATGTCAGTATATTCTAAAAACTAAAAGAATAAATCTCGATTACCTTCTGGTTGATGACCACAAAGTATCTTAGTATCTGCGCACACTTTATTCTTCAGCTCGATGATTTTCATCACGCGATCTTCGATGAGCTTCCTCTCGGCCTTCACCAGCTTGTCTCTCTCGCCTGCGCTCTTGTAGAAGAACCCAGAGTTCACCTCTCTGAGAAATCACACGATCACAGATTTACTAAGTCACAGAATCACCCAGCAATCTAAACACGAGCGTCCGCAAAGCCTACGTTTTCTCGTATTCCAAGGAAACGTTGCAAGTGAGAACGAAAGCGACCTTCAGTGTGTTACAACACAATGAAAATACAGGAATCGGCGAGCAACAAAAATGAAAGCATCGGTTATCGGACTCGTTCTGAAAAAAGCGGTATCGGTGCATCCCTAATATATATATTTTATGTGATAGTATGGAATTTTCATAGACTAAATAGGCAATTTTAAATGGATCACTTACACTGTTTTGGACTGTTTACTTGCCAGACTGATATACTAACTTTTTAAATATCTATAGAAATAATAATAAAAAAACAGCTTTTTAAATATCTGAAAGTACACTCTTAACATCACTCGGTCAAGCATTATAATATTACGATAATCAAGTATTATTTATATTATTTAATGACATAACTTCAGTAATTATAATTATAACCATGTATGAAGACCATGTATGAATACAGGATTCTTAGACGTTTTTCAAAGTAAAATTCAAGCACTTTTCCAGCACTTTACAACTGTGGTAAATCACGTTTACATAGACAAGATGGTTTCCCGTAACAACTTTATATAAAACTGCACTGCGCTCATTAAAGATACACTATCAGACATTATCCACAGGCAATTTCATTTCCCCTTTAAAAGCAATGCAATAATCACAGTTTGTTAGCACAGAAACTCATTGTTGGACCAAACAGGATTCATTGCTTGCATCACATCACACCTGACTGATGAGTGTCTCTCTGTCCATCTCCTTCACCACCTTCACCTCCTCCAGCACCTCGAGAGCCTTCTCCTTAGCACCCTCGAAGCCCTCAGCGATCACCCGGGGGTGAAGACCCTGTGGACAGATGCACACGACTTCCAACTTAAGAATAAAATAAATGAACACTGAAAGTTTCAACCGTTTACTGACAAAGAGTAAAATGGGAGAAAATCAGACGCATGTCTGTGTCCCTGGAGCACAAAAGCAGTCATAAGTAGCACAGGCATATTTGTAGCAGTATCCAACAATACATTGTATGGGTCAAAATTATCCGTTTTTCTTTTATGCCAAAAATCATTAGGATATTACCGTATTTTCCGGACTATAAGTCACACTTTTTTTCATAGTTTGGCTGGTCCTGCGACTTATAGTCAGGTGCAACTTATTTATCAAAATTAATTTGACATAAACCAAGAGAAATGAACCAAGAGAAAACATTACCGTCTACAGCCGCGAGAGGGCGCTCTATGCTGCTCAGTGCTCCTGTAGGACTGAGAAAGACTGAATGCAAACAAAATGCCCCCCAAAAGAAAATCGTATTTTTGACGTATTTTTGTGATATCTACCCTTATGACTGGTTTTGTGGTCCAGGGTCACGTTACATCCATGCATTAGGTCTTAAAGTGACAGCAGCCCAAGTCATGCAGGCCTGGCAGTGACAATACAATGGAAGTCAATATGAAACAAAACAGTTTGCTCACCAAAATTCACAATATCTTCCATTAGGTCCCACAGAACACCAAAATTAACCAGTTATTAACTGCATTTCAAGTTTTCCAACTTAAAAAAAAAAAAAAAAATAACTTGTTCGGTTCTGAAAGAACTACAGATGTGTTTTTTCTGGTTTTCTATTATGTCCTGAAAAAAATAAAAGGTGATTCCTCATTTAAAGATTAGAAGCAATCCGTGCCATCATTGAAATACAAAATATCATTGATAAAAAAAAAAAAAAAGAAACAAAAATGTTATCTTTCACAAGACTTGTAACTGTTCAGTTCTAGTGTTGTCAGAAGTACTGACTGCAAACAGACAGAGACATGAGATGAACTGATTCTGGAGAAACTCACGCAAGTCACAGCCCCACTGCCATCTGGGCCAAATGCCACAATTTTACAAATAAATGCACGCACCAACATGAAGCGCAGCTCTTAGCATCTCATGCAGCAGAACGTTCCCATCTTTGGTGAGCTTGATGTCTCCTGCACCAGACACAAGCCTGTGAGAGGAACACAACAGACGTGACACCTTCAGCAAGTGTGCTTTCACTTCATACACATTCACTTCATAATCATTTAGGAAGCAATCAAAAAAGGTTATTTCTGGACTTTGAAGTCACGCTCAAAGCACACACCTGTAAACTCAACGCATCAGTGTATGACTGATCTGTGTACATACTGCTAAACATCACTGAAGACCTACGTCTCAGTTAAAAAGACAGAAGAGGCTCCATACCAGAAGGAAGAGGTGCAAACTCTGAAAAGCGCAAATCATAAATGTTCTGTTCTAGGTTGTACTCACCATTTTCACATTCTATGCAAGAAATGTAGAAAATACTTTACAGTAGTAGTATTTTTATTTATTTATTTTTTGCTCCATAACACTACAGTACAACTGTTTTCAGAAATGCATGCTGTCTTTTGTAATGCATATATACAATTAAGATGAGTTTTTTTGCTATATTAAGTAGTAGTAGTAGTCCTTTTTTATTTAACGCCATGCATCAAAAAAAAAACCTATTTGTAAAATACAAGTACAACAAATACAATAAAAACCAGCAAACAAACAAACAATATTTTGTACTTTTGATATATTAAAATGTATTATCAATTGTTTTATTGACTGCGTTAACAGGACACCTATTTATTTATTTATTGACCAATAACAAGGTGTCCTTGTTCCAGTGTAATTATACACTGATTAATATCCATAAACTGCATGTACTTACTATATGGTTAGGGTGACTTGCATGCAATTATGCATAATCTATTGTTATTATAATAGCATGTACATATAACAAGGACACCTGAAAATAAAGTGTTACCTAAAATGATGAAATTAAATAGCCTACAGTTAATTGCCCTTGATGCATGTGTGTGGTATTTTGGTTCATGCATTCTAGGGATAAAATGACTAATTAACACATTTGATGAGAACGCTAAATGATGCTAAATGATAAAGATAACAATATATGTATTAATAAACAAATATGCATTTCCATAACAGCATGTAAAATGTGTCTCCAGGACATCTGAATGCGTGAGGAGCCAGCTGATGCTCACTAACCTACGCTTTCATTAAACAGACAGATTTTGGTCTTTCTCAGTAAGCACCGGAGCACGTGTTTCCAGCTGTTCGCAGTCTAGCTCGAGGATAATAACGACTAGCTTCCGCAGACCCCCAGCCACGCCTTAAACAAAATAAACAAACATTTATTTGATAAAAAAAAATAAAAAATAAGAGGTTTATTTTTTTTCATGATCTACTATGTGCTCTTGACTACCAGAAAAAAACAAAAAAAACACGGTTTTGTGAATTCAGTATTTTGTCACGTCATTTCATTGTTTAGAGCACAAGGGAAAATAAAATTGTTGAAAAATGATATTTTTATTCATATGTTATGCCATTTCCTCTGCAGAGGACATCGGGACTTTAAAAAGTTCTATTTAAAAAATAAATAAATAAATAAATAAAAAATAAGAAGAAGACATGAAAAGGCAACTTTTTTTCTTGTTTGTTTGTTTGTTTTAATCACACATCAGTTTTCATTTATTTTATACCAAACTTTATATAAAGATGATTCTCAACTATGCTATTTTTTTATTTTTATTTTTTAAAAACATTTTCCTTTATGCAAAATGTGTGTAAAATGGCCATAAACAAGTTTTCCCATACAATGCATAACTATCTAATTTGCATATGAATGTGTTTTTGGGACAACATAGATCGAACAAATTAGAGCAAAAATGGGAGTAATAATTTGCAAGATTTTAAACAATATCTAATATTTAATATATTGTCTATTAATGTGTTGTGTAATAAACATGCTTTAAGTCCTGGAGTATGAAATTTATGTCCTGTCATTTTGATTTGAAACCCCATCACATATTCCTGAGATGTTGATTTATAGAAAACTATTTGAAGATTACAAAATATGATCATATTTAGTATCTCTGTACAGTACTCTGACCTAAAACTGTGACACGTGACATAATGTCATAATATAATGTCCTATATTAGTCAGGAGGATATAAGATCAGTGTTTAAAGTAGGAAATATCAGTTAAGATTTCCAAACATTCAATGTTTCATTAACTGTAATATTCCAGTGAGAAACACAAAGGATGCTCCACCAAATGTTCATAGAAGTTCATTGATAAAGAAAATCTATTCATGACGTTAGTTTTGACAGCATCTTTATTTCCCAGCGTTTTTACACAAGTGACTAAGCTTTTAACAGCACTGGAGCTGTCTGCTGTTGACTCATCCCATACAGAAACACACGTGTAAAAAGTTATGAAACATATCAATCAGGAATTCAGCTCTTCAGACCATGCTGGCGAAGATCAAACCTTTTTAAAATCTTGAGGATATTAAGTAAAGATCATGTTCCATGAAGATATTTTGTAAATTTTCTACCGTAAATATATCAAAACTTAATTTTTGATTAGTAATATGCATTGCTAAGAACTTCATTTGAACAACTTTAAAGATGATTTTGTCAATATTTAGATTTTTTTGCACCCTCAGATTCCAGATTTTCAAATAGTTGTATCTCAGACAAATATTGTCCTCCTAACAAACCATACATCAATGGAGAGATTATTTATTCAGCAACAAATAGTCTTGATGAAGGTCTGTCCACCAGTGTTGGGCTATAGTTACTAAAAAGTAATATATTACTAGTTCATCTCATTTCAAAACTAATATTATTAGTTTACTAGTTACTTTTTCCTTCACCCCACACATAAAAATCCTCTAAAATGTTACTAACAATATATTTCTGCCTCATCATTTGACCAAAAATCCACATTGGATCACAGTCAGATGTTATTACACACTTTCTGAAGATCATGTGACACTGAAGACTGCAGTAATGATGCTGAAAATACAGCTGCGCATCACAGAAATAAATTACAGTTTAACAGATACTCACACAGAAAACAGCTTTTTTAAATAGTAAAAATATATCACAATTTTACTGCCTTTACTGTACTTTGGATCAAATAAAAGCAGGCTTGGTGAGCAGAAGAGAAAAAAATGCTAAAAACGTTTGACTTGTTGTGCATGATAAAGAGTTCCTGTGATTTGAGCAGAGATGGTTATGTCTGAAGTGAATGTAAGAAGCCTCAGCAGTGGAGACGGTCCTCACTTTAGGTAGCAGGGCAAGCTGGGGTCGTTGTAGTGACTGTAAGGGTCCTCCCTGCCGAGAACTGTCATACAGATCCAGCAGAAATAACTCTGACACAACGAACAGGTCATCTTATTACAGCCCTTATTCTTCTGCACCAGCGGGAAAAACCAGAACACATGTCATTCAGGAGCATCTTCACGAGAACATACACAAAGAGCAGAGCTTTGCACAACACACAAGGTTTTTCTTTAAATTGTTTTATAGAGATCTCTGGCGGTTTTACACGGATTTAATAGGTGTATATGAAGTACTATTACTATAGCAGTGACTAGTACTTTTCCACTTAAGGACCTTTCTCAGCAAGTCGTCATAGTTTGGTTAACTTCAAGAGCGGGACGGAAGAGAACCACAGATCTATTTTTTGCATCCCATTCGCTGCGTTAGAAACACCAGCGCATTAGCAAAAACTTTTTTTTACATTTGTTTTGTTTTTGTAATTTGATGCAAAGGTATTATAATACAAAGAATAGAGTTATAAATGTACATACATTTTTTTTTCTTTTTAAACACAAATCTAAAAAAATTCAAGGATGTGCAATGCTATCAGTTTTGTGGAAAAGGTCCATAGCTCTTAATCACTGGACCAAAAACATTCCTAATATACAATTTTGATATAATTTTAACTTTACATATTGAAATTAAATACATTGGCCTAAAATTGGATGAGGTGCTCTTTCTCAGCAACACCTTGATTTATCAAAACAAAACTTCATGAGGACCTGCTAAATTTGGCACCACCTACAGGTCAAAATATCCAAAAATAGCTATTTTTGCTCAAAAGTCTTAAACGCTTTGGCGTATTGGCATTAAATCACTGTCAGCTTGTCCTGAAGAAGCCTGTTTAGTTTAGACAGCAGCACCTAGCATTCAGAAAGATATAAAGCGTTCTTTGTTGATAGAATTCTTGGATTTGTTATGCAATGGGTTGAACTGAAACACCCTAAACCCTTCATTACTTGGAATAAAATTGATTTATTGTTTACCATGACCTTCCTTACCAAGTTTTGGTTTTGTGGACCATTCTTCATGCCTATAGGCAGTGTTGTGGAAAGTTACTTTTGCATAACAATACTGCATTACTCCATAAATAACAACTAAATTCATTACTTAGTATTTATTGAAAGTAATGCATTATGTTGCTTTTCGTAACCTGAAATAGTTTTGCTTATATCTTATAAAAGTTATATTTTATATATCACACCAAAAGTGAAATTAATAAGCCTCAGGCTGAAGGAAGTGCTTTTACACCTCACTACAGAGTTTCTCTCAGGACAGGAAATATGTCAGTGAAGAAATGGGAAATCAATGTATGCACACGTCTTTAGTACTGACCTGTATGTTAGTGCCACAGCAGGGGCACTGTTTACAGTTATCCTTTAGCCAGTCTGTGCTGAAAGAGTCCAACACCTTCTGAATGACCTGCCGGCCAAAACGCTTCTCAAGGAACTTCTTCCTCTCTTCGCTCGCAGAATTATACTCAGCCCGCATACTACGATAATCATCTGGTAAAGAAACACACAGCTTTTCAACAAACTAACAAAGTGTGTGAACTTCACATTCTGTAGCACTGAGCATCTAATATACTAATATCAGACACAAGCTACTTATTAAGCCTCTGGTGTTGGGAGTCAATATTACTAATAAATATATATGTAAAAAATTATGATCAATTGTCCAATTTAAAAATTCTATTTTTTTTTATTACTTTTCCATTATGGCAGTATTTCATGTTAAAATAGAGACAATGGCTATATTTACATGCACACTTTTTGGTTCAATCGGACTGAATTCATTACGATTGATGAATCTGATTGTAGTATTTACATGAACGCTTAATAAAGTGATCGGGGTTGATGTGCGCGTTTATATGTCACAAGCTTCAAATCGGAATAGATTTTTTTTGACATGCGTACACTGCTCAAATAGTGAAAGTGAAAAGTGAAAGTGACATATAGATAATATCGAGTTTCTCACTGTTTGCACATAATAATTCTCTCCTACACAAGTGTGACTATTTTTTTTTTTTACGACCGTTTAATTTTTTCGAATCAAGTCCACAATATTTTTTGTGTGTGTGGTTACATAGCGACTGCCGTAAAAGCCATTCTCAATCAGTAATAATTTTTTAGGGATGCACCAACATAAAAATTTTGGCCGATACCGTTAACTGATAATTTTTTATATATAAAAAGCCGATAACCGATATGTTGGCCGATAAATCTAAATCCCAATTTTTATGTTATTTTTGAGAGCTTGATTACAAAAAAGTCTCAACATTAAAAGCCACTAAACACTTCAACATAAATCAAACATAAAGCAGCCTTACAAATAAATAAAACTATGCAATCAAGTCACTGGACAACATTACTAGGTATCAAAAAAAAAAAAAAAAAAAAAAAAAAAAAAAAAAAAAAAAATCATACGCCATGGATACATTTAATGGAATAGCCTCCACACTAACAATAATAAAATTATTTTAATTAAACCATATGAAACTAATAAGATAAAAATAAAAGTGGTGGTTATAACTAATAATATATCAATGATTTTGGAAAAGAAGTATCTTAAATGAATAGCTACCATTGTTTCAGATAGCAGCATTTGTATTTAAGCTGCGTGTGTTGTTGCTGAAGAGCTGAATGAACAATGGTAAACTGTAGCACTTTGTTAGTGGGTTAATTATGCTATATGACGATTAGATATTTATAAAACATAAACATAATATAACAACTTATATATGTACAAAAAGACACAAATGCACAAGTGAACTCAAAGTAAGTTACGTGCTAACCAGAATATAACTTCTGTTGTGAAATAACATTATTTAATATCGGCTTTAATATATCGGCAACATTTTCTTATCAGTTCGATAACGATAACATTAAAATGATCATTTATCGGCCGATACCGATATGGTGGTTGATATATCATGCATCCCTAAATTTTTTAAATGTAAAACAAAAATACAAAATCCAGTCTAAAATGACCGAACAACACCAGAGGGTTAAGCTGCAACAGCTGTGAATATCTCACCATCAGTCGGTTTGCAGTGATTGAGGCCGTGATAGCTCCGCTTACAGAGCGTACAGAAGGCATATTTGCAGGCGGGACAGATGCCCATGGTTGAGTCCGGCTCCACCATCACCGCCATACAGCAGCTCTTACGAGGACAATACACCACATCCTTCATCAGGTCCAGACTCGACTGCAACAGGAGACGATCATAGCGGGCAAACTCGTCTTCGCCCACGAGAAGTTTCACCTGTTATATGAGCAGACTGATCTCAGACTGATTCATTCAAGGTTCAGATATTTACTGCCATTGCCACAAAAATAAATAAATGGAAAGAATTGCTTTGTTGTCTTTGACTCATGATTGTAATAAATAAGGTTAAGGAATCAAAATTGTAGTCACCAGTAGGAGTGTGTGATATTTCTCCGATATATAGCCTCTTAGAACAGAATGTAGTTAGAATGCACAGATAAATATCCCTGTATGGGTTTTTGTTTTTTTTATATTGGTAAGTTATGATGTAGTTAAGTAATATCATACAAGGAAAAGTGACGCTAATTTTCCTGAATATTAGCGCTTGATTGCGATAGCGAATGTGATATTAATTTTATACAACAGTTCAAAAAACTGTTCATGAAGATAGCCACTTGCTTTGTTTCTAAATGAATCGCTGTTTGAATGAATCACTTGAATGAAAGATACAGATAAAATAAAGATTGCTTTTCCAAAGAGGTCTAACAAGATATCCTACAGAAATTTAATAATCAAATATAAAATAACACTACAGTCTGCACTGCATAGATTAATGCTTATTAAAGCCACAAAATTATTCAGTCATGAGCAGTAAGTAACTATCTTTTCGTTTGTTGATTAATGAGATAAACAGCAGCAAGTACAGGTGCTTCTCAATAAATTAGAATGTCGTGGAAAAGTTCATTTATTTCAGTAATTCAACTCAAATTGTGAAACTCGTGTATTAAATAAATTCAATGCACACAGACTGAAGTAGTTTAAGTCTTTGGTTCTTTTAATTGTGATGTTTTTGGCTCACATTTAACAGAAACCCACCAATTCACTATCTCAACAAATTAGAATATGGTGACATGCCGATCAGCTAATCAACTCAAAACACCTGCAAAGGTTTCCAGAGCCTTCAAAATGTTGCACAAAAAGATGCACAACCAACCGAGAGAACCGCAGCCTTATGAGGATTGTCAAGCAAAATCGATTCAAGAATTTGAGTGAACTTCACAAGGAATGGACTGAGGCTGGGGTCAAGGCATCGAGAGCCACCACACACAGACGTGTCAAGGAATTTGGCAACAGTTGTCGTATTCCTCTTGTTAAGCCACTCCTGAGGCGTCTTACCTGGGCTAAGGAGAAGAAGAAATGGACTGTTGCCCAGTGGTCCAAAGTCCTCTTTTCAGATGAGAGCAAGTTTTGTATTTCATTTGGAAACCAAGGTCCTGGAGTCTGGAGGAAGGGTGGAGAAGCTCATAGCCCAAGCTGCTTGAAGTCCAGTGTTAAGTTTCCACAGTCTGTGATGATTTGGGGTGCAATGTCATCTGCTGGTGTTGGTCCATTGTGTTTTTTAAAAACCAAAGTCACTGCACGCTTTTACCAAGAAATTTTGGAGCACTTCATGCTTCCTTCTGCTGACCAGCTTTTTGAAGATGCTGATTTCATTTTCCAGCAGGATTTGGCACCTGCCCACACTGCCAAAAGCACCAAAAGTTGGTTCAATGACCCTGGTGTTGGTGTGCTTGACTGGCCAGCAAACTCACCAGACCTCAACCCCAGAGAGAATCTATGGGGTATTGTCAAGAGGAAAATGAGAAACAAGAGACCAAACACTGCAGATGAGCTGAAGGCCACTGTCAAAGAAACCTGGGCTTCCATACCACCTCAGCAGTGCCACAAACTGATCACCTCCATGCAACGCCGAATTGAGGCAGTAATTAAAGCAAAAGGAGCCCCTACCAAGTATTGAGTACATGTACAGTAAATGAACACTTTCCAGAAGGCCAACAATTCACTAAAAATGTATTTTTTTTGTTATTTTTTTTTTTTGGTCTTATGAAGTATTCTAATTTGTTGAGATAGTGAATTGGTGGGTTTTTGTTAAATGTGAGCCAAAATCATCACAATTAAAAGAACCAAAGACTTAGACTACTTCAGTCTGTGTGCATTGAATTTATTTAATACACAACTTTCACGATTTGAGCTGAATTACTGAAATAAATGAACCTTTCCAAGACATTCTAATTTACTGAGAAGCACCTGTATATTACACTGCTGTCACTTTAAGACCTAATGCGCAGATCTAATGGACCCTCGAAATTTGAAAGTGTTTTATATTTGGATTTTTAAAAAAAATTATGTACATTTTTAACACAGTATGAATAGATTACATAATCTATTCATTCTCACACTAAGGCAGAATTATATCAGAGCAGACAGGAGATACCTGTGAAGGAGTGGCCATGGACACACACTTTGCCTCAGGGCAGTTAAGGCACTGGACTTTTCCATCTCTAATCTGGATCTGAAAGTATTCCTTCATGCAGGCCTTGCAGTACACATGCTGACACTCTTTGAAGAGCAGTGAGTCGGATCCGAGCTTCTCAGAGTAACAGATGCCGCAGCAGAACACCTTCCCATCAAACACCTTCTGCTTCTGAGCTTCGTCAAAATCCAGCAGCTGACTCAGTATATCTGTGCGAGCGTCGACTTCTTGCACAGCTCTTGGGTCTAAATCTTGCACTTTACATTTTTCTCCAGAAACGTCCGCTGCTTGTTGTTGGCCAGATTCACTCTCAGTGCTCTGGATTTCCAGCGGTGACTGGATTCCCAGGAAGTCCAGAGTCTCTTCCTTGAGGAACCGCATCCAGGTAAAAAGAACCACGTTGCCTTGGTTCTCCTCCCAAAGCTCATCCAGTCTCCTGCAAAGCGCAGTGATCTGATGGAGTGAGAGCAGAAGGATATTGTAATCAACCATGATTAGAAGTGGCTAAATGAGACGTGTTTCAATCACTATTTTTATATTCATTCCGTTGTCTTGACAACAGAAACAGCAAAATATATATATCAATGAAAACAGTTTTATTGAGCAGTTGGCTGCATCAAAATACAATATGTGGGCATAGAGAGGCAAACAAAGGTAATAATAAATAATAAATGTACATTTTGCATGTTCAGGAGAATAGCATGACAATCATGCTATTAATTGCAATTTAATATTTTAATCGACTGACAGCCATTATAATGTTACAAAAGATTTCTATGTCAGATAAATGATATTTTCTGAAAAAAAAAAAAAAAAATACAATAACTAAACATAATAATAATAAATGTTTTAGAGCAGCATATCAGCATATTAGAACGATTTCTGAAGGATCGTGTGACTGGAGTAATGATAATGAAAATCCAGCTTTAAACTCACAGGAATAAATTAGATTTCAAAATATATTCAAATAGGAAACCATTATTAAAATAAAATAAAAAAAATAAACTAAAAATATTTCATATTACTGCTGTACTTTGGATCAAATAAATGCAGGTTTGGTGAGCAGAAGAGACTCAACATAAAAAATCTTGCTGTTTAAAAAGTGACTGGTAGTGTACTCTTCTAAAAAAGCTGCCTTATCTCAATTAGATGTAATTAGTGTAAATTAGTTTACACTTGTTAGAAACATTAGGATAGAGAAAACCATTGGAGAGTTTTAAAATCATGATGACATATTCTTTACACTTTTAAGTCTACATAAAATTGTAATAGTAAAAAGTATATTTTTCTGTATAAATGCAATATTACAAGTACTCACGTTTTACAAAAATGCTTGTAAATCTCGTTATGCTAAATAATCACCAAATATAGGATTAAATTTAATCATGTTTACTTTAAATAAGGACAGATTTTGTATTTACTTTTCAAACAGATTGATCTGAGCCTCAATGATTTGATGATAAATAATTTATTTGAAAAAGAAAAGCTGTAATGCTCAAAATAGTTTGTTTGTGTACATAAACGTGTGTGTGTGTGTGTGTGTGTGTGTGTGTGTGTGTGTGTGTGTGTGTGTGTGTGTATAGCTCAAGTCTGCATGGATCCATGCACAGGTCCAAGACCTTTATGATTGCATGCACATATGAATATATATGTGAACATAAACATGCTCGTGTTTTTCAGTCTCCCCAATTTATTCATTCATTGGTTATTTTTGACGGAGAACACCACAAGCATGACTTTGTGTCATTTTGTACAAGACAGAAGCATTTTAAAACAAACTTACTGGTTTAACATTAATGCACACTAGTGGGATAATTGTTCATATTTTACTAATATTGACAAAATTATCAACAAATAATGCTTTTATATATGACCCAAACACTCAGCTTCACAGTGATGCCATAGAAGATTGTTTTTGTCTAAATGGTTCCATAAATAACCTTTAACATCTGAAGAACCTTTCTGTTTCACAAAAGCTTCTTTGAGGCGAAAGAAGGTTCTTCAGATTATAAAAAGAAAGGGATTGTTCTTTAAAGACCAAAAATGGCAATGACATTATGCACTATTATTTTTAAGAGGGTACAGTAGTGAAGTGATGTATTGTCTGAGTGAAACAGCTTAGTGAAACAATATTTGATTCAATATTACCAATTAAAAAGAATGAATCAGAATGATAAAAGAGCAAATTACAATAATACAATCACACAGCTTTCAGGACATTACTAAACAGGACTCACCTGGACTCTTGTGAGCCAGTTGGAGCTTAAAGTAAAAACCGGAGCCGAAACTGAAGGATATTCAGCCGGGAATCCAAAACTCAGAACCAGTGGACCTAGAAATGATAGATGATGCTCTGTGGAGTTCTGTCCTGGAAATAAGAAGAAAACAGGGATTCCTTTAGCCTTTTGACATTTGCATATAAATGACAGAATCTGGCCCTGTGGTATACAGTTTTATGGGTGCTTAATGGCAATGTTTACCCCCATTATCTGGAAGATACTGAACAGATCAACTCTTGGGTCTCCCCATCCGACTTCTTATGGACTTCTTCTCAATTCACAACACACACACATAAAAACTTTTCTTCATTTAGACTATAATTAATAAGTTACAAATGTATCTGGTATATGCATGTGTTGTTTGTATGTTTCACTAATATAGTAGCCTAGTTACAATTCTTTATTTGTATTAGTTTTATTACTCTCAATGCTTATATTTAGGTTAATGTGTGTATCTCTGCTTTAAGATCTTCTAGATGTATTGTCCTTGGTATCAAAATGATCTGCTTTTTATTGCTCAGACAATTATGTACACTATGTGATTGTCAAATGCATCATACTATTTGTACCATAGTTTGGGTAAAACTCAATTCTCAATTCTCAATTCTCAAGACTAGCTATAAACATGCAAATGGGCCATAAAACAGAGACAAAGAAAGTTTCTCCCGCTCAAAATGCATGCCTCTGATTGGGCATTCCACCTAAAAGGTGGGTGTGAATAGAAATTGTTAAAATTCATTATCGTTGGATAATCTGTGCTCAGAAACCCTTGCTTTTCGAGACAAACACTATCCAAGACTCCTCAAACTTTCCTTTTGAGTTTGATTTTCCGGCAGTTTTTTTATCTTCAAAAGAACTCTGTCAAACCGCTGTGGACTTTCCTATCTTCAGAAGAACCAGAGGAAAATCTCCAGCTTACTTCTAAAAGAACTCATCAAGAACCTCCGTTGTCTACTGCATCAGCACTCTTGTTCAGGAATGCAGCCAATGCAAGTAACCGTTTACAACTATTTAGATGCGTGTTTAAGTTTGAGCCCCCTTTAAGGTGATTTTTGATTCTTTGATGATTCTCATTAGGTTGTGGTTAACTGATGTGAAATACTGCCATTCATTTGCTCTTCCCTTTCTCTTCCTTACTTTCCTTCATTCTGTATATGTACATCTATGTGTCTTTCTTGGTTTAGTTATATGTTAGCTATAGGTTCATTGATTAAATCCCTTATATTCACAATTGATTTGTCTCTGTGTGCTGCTCACAATTCGAAGTCACTGAAAGGTTGATTTCTTGCTACATGCTAATCTACTGGTAGTACTGCATAAAGTAGTATTGTTATTCTTCCTTGGCCAGGAAAATAACCATTCCTAGAATTGATAAATGATTATAGTGTCTGCTCGGTGGATGGACAGATCAAATAATTGTTATATCAATTCTACTACAGTTATTTCTAAAATCTAATCTAAATATTCATTATTAATTATAACCAGTTATAATTAATCATAAATATTTCCTTTTTGAGCTAATTTGCTACACATGTGATAACAATTCTAAAACTTTTTTTCTGGCAAAATTATACTAATAGTTTTCTACATCCATTAATAAAATATGTTTGACAGAAAGGGGATATAGACACTATGACTGTGTTAGAACCAGTGTTGGGGAGAAACTAGTTATTTTAGTTATTGTAATTCAATTACAAAATAAATGTAACTGTAATCAGGTACAGTTTCTGAGAAAAAATGTCTACTTAAATTACAGTTACTTTTGAAAATGTTAATAGTTACAAAGGGGATACATTTGAATGTTGTTACACACACAAACACACCCCTACACACACACACACACACACACTGTCATGATCCGGTCATTGAACTTCTGGTCATCATCCACAACACAGACTCTCACACTACACAGTACACCCTGGACTGGATATCCCATGCTCCATTGCACCAATCACATTCACCTGATAACTATCACACATAGCTGCCACCAATTACACACACACAGCACAATCATCAGACACGCTTTAGAAGTTTTGGACTTTCTTTCACACACAGCCGAGTATTGTTCTGCCCATATCCCTCTCCTTGTGATAGCTGCGATACCAAGCCATTCTGTGTTTGTTTTCATAGACTTGTTTTGGTTCATAGTTTTCATAGTCTCGTTTTGGTTCATAGTTTTTATAGTCTCGTTTTGGTTCATAGTTTTCATAGTTTATTCTTTTTCTTGCCTTGCACTGTTACTCGTGTTTTGACCCTTTGCTCTGGATTCTGGATTACCCCTCTTGCTTGGCCCTCTGGATATTGTTCGTTCATCGAAGACCCACGCTTGCCCTAGGGATATTCTTTCTTGCCCTCTACATACCTGTTTGCCAGTGTTTGACCCATGCCTGTAATAACCACGTCTCTGTGTAATTAAAAGCTTGCACATGGATCCGCACCCATTACACATAGAGACACACCTACACACACACAGCAACACAAACACACCTATACACACACACTTTAATTGATTTCTTTGATAAATTGCATGGATTGCTCTAAAGTATAAGACACCAATATTTCAGGAGTTTAAGACACATGCTTATTTAATAACTGATTTATTTAGTTAGGTTTATATATATGCTTTATTTCTAACATTGTTAGATACCAATGTTTCCTAGCTATGCAAAGATTTGATTTCAAAAACAGTATCATAGCTACTAAACTATTTCGTGTTAAGTTTTTAAATATGTATTCAACCTCAGAATAATCTCAAAGTAATAAGAGCACTAAAATCCAATTTTGTGGTGGCTGTTTTAAATTAAATGATTAGAATATTAATTCAGGTGATGAAGGTGATCAGTGTTGAGCACTAACTGTAAGGTTAAACCAGCCTGGTTTACATGTTTGAAAACATTAGATATTTAGAAAAGTAATCAGTTACATGACTTTAATTGACATCGAGTCATTTAGCGCAGTGGTTCCCAACCACGTTCCTGGAGGCCCCCCAACACTGCATGTTTTCCATGTCACTTTAGTCAAACACACCTGATTCAGATCATCGTCTCATTAGTAGAGACTCCAAGACCTGAATTGGGTGTGTCAGACAAAGGAGAGATGCAAAATGTGCAGTGTTGGGGGGCCTCCGGGAACATGGTTGGGAACCACTGATTTAGCAGATGCTTTTATCCAAAGTGACTTACAAAGTAGAAGCAATCAGACCAACGAGAGAGCAAGAATATACAAGTGCTTGTCTCACAACAAGGTGTTTTATTGTTTATTTTTTATTTTTTGTTTGTTTTGTTTTTTTGTTTAATAAATTAGACCAAAACGAATAGAATAGAACAGGTAAGTGCTAGAATTAATTGGTAAGGTGATGGCGAAAAAGACATCTTTAGATGTTAATGAAGTAACTGAAATAGTTATATAGGGTAACCAAAGTAACCTTCCCAACACTGGCTAGAACAAAGTTCGAACACCCGCTGATAGTCTCACCCTTGACTAGTAGTCTGAAGTCAGGAGGAAGCTCCAGACACAGATGGATCTCGCCCTCCTTCGCTGCCTCGGCCCTGCGGAACTCTTTTTCATCATAGATGCTCGCTAGAGCAAGCAGCTCATCTTCTTGTGCTTCCTGGTCGGTTGACATCGCAACATTCCTGGGATGAATGGGAAACCAAGTATTTAATAAACTCTAAAAAACAATATGTAGAATAAACAGCTTTACCATACATGTTCAGAACTTATAAATGCTGTATTTCTGACTGAATCTGAAGAGAAACACATAGGCAAATATGATGTAAGTTACTTGCCTTAAGTATATTTACTTTCTCCTTCTGTTCTAGAGAGGTGACAGTCTTGGAAAGATATTAATACCGCAGTAAGTTTACATAATATTCAACTATTGTACGCAAACATACTAAAATCTGCTGCTTATAGCTGCATATTATTTATACTCGAGAGTGTTCTGACCATAGACTGTATAAAAATAGGTTTTGACACGTCATTGTGGCACAGCGCTTTAGGGACCGTCTCAAAAATCCAATCAGTGTCCAGGGGAGTGTTCACAAAAAATGAAGTCATCATTTAGTCACCCTCATTTCATCCCAACCCCACAAGACTTTTGTTCATCTTTCCTTATCCTATTATAGCATCTATTTTAAGTTCAAGCAACCAAAACTTACAACCAAAAAGTGTGCACATCACATTGGTTTACATAGAAGGTGGGGTTTATGAGCTTAAACCACAGCCAGCCACTAGGGGGCGACTGAAATGTTGCTTTTTGTTTTTTTTTTTTTTTTTTTTTTTTTTTTGGTGACGTTTTTTTTTTTTTTTTTTTTTTTTTTTTTTTGTTGTTTCTTATATATCTTTATTTTTGTGACCATCCCTTCATAAAAATACAGTCCTCTTAATAATATATATATATATATATATATATATATATATATATATATATATATATATATAATGTTAAAATTAAATTAAAAAAGGTAAAATATGTTAGTATAGTTCATATACTTAATAATTATTTCAGAAAAAAAAAAACACACACTAAATTTTGTACTACCCAAAATGAACCACAGTCTTTTTATAGGGGAAAATTGTGCCAATATAGTCTGATATAATAATCCATTTATACAAATACAGTATAGGAGGGGAACAAACTATATTTCACCTAAATATATATATATATATATATATATATATATATATATATATATATATATTTCAAAAGTTGCAGTAGCCTATGTTTTCAGTTAGTGCTGTCAAATGATTAAATCGCGACAAATCGCATCCAAAATAAAGGTTTTGTTTACATAACATATGTGTGTGTACTGTGTATATTTATTGTGTATACATAAATACAAATATACAAATATATTTCAGAAAAATATGTTGTTTAAAAATTAAATATATTTATATATAACATAAATTACATGAATTTAAATATATATACATTTTAATACATTCAAAATAGATACTGTATGTGTGTGTATTTATATATAATATTTTATTTTGCATGCGATTAGTTGATTGACAGCACTGTAGTGCTTAACAGAAGCTGTGTCCCAATACTGAAATAATGACTGGAGATGGCTTACGTTTTGCACTAAGGGTGGAATTTTCAGACGATCCCTTAAGAAGAACACCAGAATATCCAGCGGAATAACTAGCCTCACCCTACGACTGCGGTCCAAAGTTCAGTTCAGTTGGAAGGCAATTAAACAATAAAAACATTTATCAATGCCATTGTAAATGTATATCTAGATTACATCTGTATGTAGATGTAACAGGTTCAACTGAAAAGAAAAGAAAAGAAAAGAAAAGAAAAGAAAAGAAAAGAAAAGAAAAAAGAAAAGAAAAGAAAAGAAAAGAAAAGAAAAGAAAAGAAAAAAGAAACTCTAGGTACACAGGCCTTAGTGGTGAGTCATTTGAATCAGTTCACCAAAAAGATTTGTTCAGTTTTGTTAACGGATTCATTCCATGATGTTACATATTAACCAAGTGTTGACAAATGAGTGTTTTTATGTGTTATGATGACAGAGTCTATTATCTTTTATTACAATCGGCATGTCTATGAATGTATACTGAGGGTTTCCAGCACTGTGTGAACTGCCGAGCATGACTTTGATCAAGCTATACCAAAAAGAAAATACATTTCAGTAGTGTCTTTATCATTATGTGTTGTCAGTATCATCAATCTCATTTACACAACCTTTCTGTCCTTGTTATGAAAAAAAATTACTCATTTTTAGTTACACAATCGAAATGCCACACAAGAGCAGTCAAACGAAATATACACCTGCTTTGCCACCTTGTTAAACAAGAGTGCTCTGTCTTTTGCTCAGTTTCCAGTTTTAAGTTCCAGTTTTACATTTGTATTCCTAAAGCATTCAGGCATTGCCAAGTCAATCAGCAGAACGAGACGTCTGATGCACCGAAGCTCAAACCCAATAAACTCACAGCCCACACTTCAATACTCTTGGTTTTGGAGAAGTCACACCTGCTGAGAAAAACAATAGAAACCAACAGAGATATTCTAAGGGTTTCCACTACAAATACCATTACAAACCATCAACCCCTAACCATTAAAACCATTAAAAATGGTTTTCTGTAGTGTGTCTTTGGGACATATTCCATTAGGATTTAATGGTTTTAACAAGCTACTAATAAAAGGCAACCAATTACCAGTAGATTACAGTTTCCATTAAAACCAATGCAATTCTCATTACAAATTCTGTGATGTGTCTATTGTTTTTTCAGCAGGGACATGCCTCAGAATAGAGGGGAGGGACTTTGGGATTTGTTCAGAAATCACGACCTCAGGAACACAGAACGACGGTGACTTCAGAATTCATCGAGACACTACAAATGAGACTATGGCACGAGACTATGCTCTTTTGGTTTATTGTTTTTAAATGAAAACATGAAAGCAGTAGCCACTATGAATGCATGAACTCTGAATCCCTGCAGCTGGTTATACATTGAGGTATCTGACGAGCACAGGATAGGTGGTGCTGATGTGCTTCTGGTTGTGGTGGTGACAGACGATCTCCACCTCGTAGACGCTGAAGGAGACCTTGACTCGCTCGTTTGGAGATGTGAGGAAACACAGAGTGTACAGAGCAAACTCAAACTCAGGGCTCACACCCATGAAGATGCTTCCTTTGGGCTTGATTCCATTCTTCCAGCTGAACTGCAGAGCCATAATGTGCTTGTTCTCATCTGGCTGGGAACGAGATTGAACGTAAAGTATAAGGAAATTGGGAACAATATGAATATGCTCTACATATTAGAGTATTAGACACAAGTGTACTTTACATAAAGTAGGCCTATGTCATTTGGGACAGGGCCGAAATGTCATTTGAGGATGAATAAGCACTTAAATTTCGCTCTGTTTATCAGAGGGATTTACTGCTTCAGAAGATTTGAAGTTGCATAAAAAGTGTTAAAAAAAAAGCTTTTGACTATTATAGTGTGGACCGTGTGTGTTCAGTTTTGTTTTGCACAAGAAAGAAAATCTATAGCTTTGCAACGACGTGAAGGTGATTAAATGATGACAGAATTTTCACATTTTGGTATGTTTTAATGCTAATTTATCTAATTTGTCTTCATTTTTTTTATTATTAATTTTTATTTATTTTTTCTTTTCTTTTGTTTCCTTTATTTTTCTTTCTTTTTTTATTTACTTCTGTATTATCTATACATTAAATTTATACTTATTTATAGTAATAATAATAATAATTAGTATTTTATTATTTATTTTTTGCGCATATTTTATTAAATAAATAGATGTGAATAAAATAATAAATGAAATATGCACAAAAATAAATAACAAAAATACTAATTATGATCATTATTACTATTATATTAGTATAATAATAATAATTATAAATGTAATAAGTATAATAGATAAATATAATACAGAATAAAACAAATTTAGTTAGAAAGAAAAATAAAAGAGGAAAAGAAAAAGAAAAATAGTAATAAACAAAATAAAATGAAGACAATAAATAAATAAAATAAACATTTGTGTGTCCCTGCAGCACAGAAGCAGTAATTATTTGTTATGGTATATTTGTAGCAATAGACAACAATACATTGTATGGGTCACAATTATGCATTTTTCTTTTATGCCAAAAATCATTAAGTAAAGATCATGTTCCATGAAGATATTTTGTATGTTTCCTACCATAAAAATATCAAAACTTAATTTTTGATTAGTAATATGCATTGCTAAGAACTTCATTTGGACAACTTTAAAGATGATTTTCTCAATATTTAGATTTTTTTGCTCCCTCAGATTCCAGGATTTTCAAATAGTTGTATCTCAGACAAATATTGTCCTCCTAACAAACCATACATCAATGGAAAGATTAGTTATTCATATGATGTATAAATCTCAGTTTCGAAAAAAAAAAAAATTGACCCTTATGACTGGTTTTGTGCTCCAGGGAAACATATTATTGCTCTTTTGTTGATTTTGATTGCCTCTATTGTCCTCATCTGTAAGTGGCTTTGGATAAAAGTGTCTTCTAAATGACTAAATGTAAATGTAAATAATAAAACCACCACACAAAGACAAGCCCTGAGGCAGGTAAACGAATCGAGCTGCTCTGTGTTCCCGTCACGTACCTGTGGCGAGTTAGCATTCACTCGGTATCCTTTGTAGTCAATGTGTCCTAGTTTCTCTTGTAAGTACAGCTGGATCCAGTTATGAAAGCCAATGACAGTATGACCTCCTCGCGTCTCTCCTACAAAGACATGCTCGAAACCTGATGAGTCCGGTTGTGTGGAGAGAGAAACGAACAAAACATGGCTTTCACAGCAATCTCGCCTCAGTATCATTAATGAAGCACTAAATGAGGAAACTGCTTTAGAAGAACTCGAGAGTATGTCAAAGTTATATGTCTGTGTGACCAGAAGAAATTTTCTTGAGAAAAAAAAAACATCTTAAATTTGTGATGTAACAGAAATAGTGACAGATCTTTTCTATTGTAGTGAAAAGAATAATCGAAGAAGAAGAAGAACATGTTGTGCGGCTGGCAGATCTGAATGCAAGCGTGGTGTCTTGTGCCCGTGATATCTAATTAACGTTACTGAACATAATTAATAATTGCTCTTTTTAGAATTTATCTTAAAGAGATGGTTCACCCAAAAATAGAAAAATTCTGTCTTACATCTTTTTTTGCATTCCACAGACAAAGCTGTTTGGAATGACGTGGGTGAGTCAATTATGACAGAATGCTGATTTTATGATGAATGATCTCTTTAAGAAATCTTGTGAATCGTGCCCCAAATGATCTCCTGTAAGTTGTTTTGAATCCGCTGTACTTACTTACTGGATCCTCTCCTGGCGTACAGCTCAAACCAAATGTGATAGAGCTGCTTCTTGAAGCCTGCGGTGTCCTCTGGAGAGAGACGCTTCCCCACGAGATATCTGTGGGCCATCTAATACGAGAAAATATACATTTGTTGCAACTTACTATTCAGCACAGTTTCTTACACAGATGATGAGGAATCATAGAATCATTTCTCTTTTTAGATTGAAGTAAAACAGTGTCTTATGAAAAACAGAATACAGCTGATCAGTGATAAATCTTTTTCTTGACCCGTTTATTACCTTCATAGTGGGGGTCTTCAGGATCGAATCCAGGAACTTGTGGTTTTCCAGTTCTTCCTCTGGCGTGACAATCTCCGGTTCACCAGTATCACTTTCATAGTTGTCCAGAAGTGAAATAAAAGCTGAAATGACACATATGCAAATATTTCACCTTCATCTCTGAATTAGTACCTATACTTGTTTGGATTCATATTATTTTCTTTGAAGGCTGTCTTAATTAAACCAGTGCTTAAATGTCTTTTTTACCAGATGTTTTGATACCAGATCAGGTAAATAGTAGTTGTTAGAGGGGTCAAGATATAAGAAATCAAATTTGCCTTGATCTTTTGGCATAAGAGTATTTGCATTATAAACAAAGCATTTATTTGATCTAGCTCCAAAAACACAGCTCGTTTGGATCCGAGGGGCAAGATTACATCACATGGGCACAAAAATTTGCATAATCACGCCTCCAGAGCTAGACATCGACGAATAGTCTTCTTCTCAGCATAGGCCCCGCCCACTGGAGCTCAGTCACTAACGGTCAACACTTGATCACGGTGAATGTGTCAAAATTAAATAGAAATCACAATCACTGCTCTCTCTAGTCTACACTGGACACAGTCACAGATATGAGTCTGCGGACAGGACAGACGCAGTGAAGGATCCCTCGCTTTGTCGCGTTTGGTTTAAACAGCACATTCACGTCTTTGTCAAGTCAAGTCAAGTCACATTTATTTATATAGTGCTTTAAACAAAAAAGATTGCGTCAAAGCAACTGAACAACATTAATTAGGACAACAGTGTGTCAATAATGTCCCGGTGGTCGTCTGAGACAAGGTCTTTACAGGGAATCTGTCTCTGGGGCTCTAGTTGTCCTGGTCTCCGCTGTCTTTCAGGGCTGTAGAGGTCCTTTCCATGTGACAGTATTAAATCTAGAGTATGATTTCGACAATGAGTAGGTCCTGAGATGTGTTGTCTAACCCCAATAGAGTTCAGAATGTCTATAAATGCTGATCCCAATGCATCTTTTTCATTATCAACATGGATATTAAAATCACCAACAATTAAAACTTTATCTGCAGCCAGCACTAACTCGGATGTAAAATCAGCAAACTCTTTAATAAAATCTGTATGGTGCCCTGGTGGCCTGTACACAGTAGCCAGTACAAACATCACAGGGGATTTATCATTAACATTTGTTTCTCTGGATAATGTTATATTAAGCACCAATACTTCAAACGAGTTATACTTGAAGCCTGCCCTCTGAGAAATCCTGAAAACATTGTTATAAAATTGAAGCAACACCTCCCCCTTTACCTTTTGGACGTGGCCTCATGTTTATAACAGTAATCTTGGGGTGTAGACTCATTTAAAATAATGTAATCATCAGGTTTTAGCCAGGTTTCTGTCAAACAGAGTGCATCTAGATTATGATCAGTGATCATATTATTTACAAAAAGTGCTTTCGTAGAAAGGGACCTGATATTCAATAAGCCCAATCTTTATCATTTGTTTATCCGTATTGCATCTGTTTTTTTATTTGTTGAACCTCAATTAAATTGTTGCTTTTAAATTGGTTTGGACATTTTTTTTGTATTTTCTAGCCCCGGGGAACAGACACAGTCTCTATAGTGTGATATCTAGGTGAAATAGTCTCTATGTGATGAGAATTAACAGACTTCTGTGACTGGAGGCGGCTAGCAGACGGTCGGTTTAGCCAGTCTGCCTGCTTCCTGACCTGGGCCCCAGTAAGTCAAGTACAAACTCTAAGACTATGTGCCATATTTCTAGAAAGAAGAGCGGCACCACCCCAGGATGGATGTCTTTTTAACAGGTCAGGTCTGCCCCAAAAACTTGTCCAATTGTCTATGAAACCTATGTTATTCTGCGGGCAACACTTAGACATCCAGCCATTGAGTGATGACAATCTGCTATGTATCTCACTCACCACGGTAAGCAGGGAGGGGACCAGAGCATATTACAGTGTCTGACATCATGCTTGCAAGTTCACACACCTCTTTAATGTTATTTTTAGTGATCTCCGACTGGCGAAGTCGAACATCATTAGCACCGGCGTGAATAACAATCTTACTGTATTTACGTTTAGCATTAGCAAGCACTTTTAAATTTGCTAAGATATCAGGCACTCTGGCTCCCGGTAAACATTGGACTTTAGTGGCTGGTGTCTCTATTTTCACGTTCCGTACAATAGAATCGCCAATAACTAGAGCACTTTCATCAGGTTTCTCAGTGGGTGCAGTACAGATATCAGAAGGATCCCAGCATCAGGAACAAGTAATATTTTATTTTAATGGAGTCTTTGATTTTGTTTTGTAATCGAGGCACAGTGTCATGGAAAGACACAAAAAACATCACAAAAAAGGATTTCATAATGCTTTGTCTGGAAATGTTGTCAAAACATGCAATAGTGAGGGGAGTTGATACTAGTGGTCGACCGATATTTGTTTTTTGACAGCCGAGGCCGATATCTTGGTAAACAGGGGGGCTGATAGCCGATATAAAGCCGATAAGATTTTTTTAATTATTATTATTAATATTTAATAAATTTGAAATAATTTGACAATGGATTAAAAAGTAAATGTGTAAAAGAAACATGCTTATACTTTAGATGACAGTATTTTTCACAAATAAACAAATATTTAATACAAATATAATTAAAAGGAAAGTAAACACTGTAACCAACAGGGCACTCAGTATTCTGAGAAGTTTGTGTGCATTGGGAATCATATTTTTCAAATAAAGCCAGGGTAACCCTCATTTTACATACAGCACACAGTGAAAATGACATGAATACAACAGTGGGCAAATGCATGAAGTGCATATCCATGTCTATCCATGTTAGACAGAACTGTTAAAGATGACGGCGAGCAAGAGAGAGAGTTTTTTAATTGTGTTTTATTTGGAGGTGAAGTTATCAGTGTAGTCAAAATGGGAGTATGGGGGTGTGTCAAAATACACATCGGTCAAGCAGAAAAACTTATTGGCCGATGCTGATATTTGAAAAATGCCAAATATCGGCCGATATATCGGCCATAGAGATATATCGGTCGACTACTTGTTGATACTGTTTCCTATGCAATGATGTTAGCCAATCATAACAGCAGCTGATTACTGACAAGCCTTAAAGGACATGCCCCTAAAAACAGCTCGGGTCAGAATGAGGGTTGAGAATTAGCATTTTTTCCACATATTTATTTGTTTATTTGTGAAAAAAACTGACATTATAAGTAAACCTCAAGGAACATTAAAATAAAATAAAAAAATCCATGTCATGACCCCATTAATCGTCTCTTTCTGGACTGATTAGGCAATTCCTCCGTAAAACACAGAAAACAAGCCCTACAAAAAAAAAAAAAAAAAAAAAAAAAAAAGGCTATATATAATAATGGTGTTTTGAGCGCATCAAAACAGTGAATCATTTTGCAAATCAATTGGTTCAGTTGATTTAGAGTTTTAAAAAAAAGTCGCTCCTCATTGGCACGAAGTTAAACTTTTCACCAAAAGTCTCAAACTCTCATTAAAAATTAATGGGATGATGTCACTTTGTGAGTTGTGTGTGGAAGGGGCAAGAACATGGTTTAAAACCCAGATTTTCTTTTCTTTTGTGAAAAGTCTTCCACAGTCTACTTTTAAATAAACAAAATGTTAAGATATTAGCTTATTTCTTACCCAAGAAAGTCTCCTTTTTGAAAATGTTTTCATCAACAAATGTGAACAAAGGCAGCCCTGCTCCATCATTGTCATCAGCAAAACCTGCCAGATCACCCGCTTTACCCTGTGACACAAAGCAAACCTTGAGGAACTCCCAAAAGGTATTTTCTGTCTGTTTGTTTTTACCTGCATGTCTGGCATAAGTTTAGACAGGGAGTTTATCACCAAACCGGAATAATGAAAAAAAACAAAAAACAAAAACAAAAAAAAAAACAGAACTGTTTCAATTGATGGTTAGTATGTAAATAACAGAATAGAGGTTTAATCAGAATATGGACCTTGATCAGAATATGTTGTGTATGTTAAATACAACTACAGTTAATTGACTTTCATTCTTACTGCAGTCAATTAATTGTGATTAAACCATATAATTACTCTATCATTAATGGTATAGTAAGCATTCAATTTACATTATGCCCAAAAGTGTCATTGTGAATGATTTTCTAAACACTGCACTGAAGAACAATGCTCATCTCAGTTTGTTTGCGCTTTCTCTGACCTTAAGACCTTAGGTTAATAAACATAAATTAGCAAATAAATGTCACTTTATTAAAGTACAGTGTAAAGGATGAAACAGAAAGCAAGTGTTAACTATTATTCAGAGTTCACTATTTATCTATATCTAGTGAACCTGTGAAATTCACACGGGAAAGATGTGAGAATTACCTGCAGAGATATGCGATAATCAATCCCAGGTCTCAGCCGATTGATGTCATTGTCCCAGAGCTCCTGAATCAAAGCTGAAAGTTCTCGATCACCTTCAATCATTTTTGAATTCCTAAGGATTCACGACAGGTGTTAAAGTATACTTTAAAATTGAAATGAACTGCTTTACTTAAAATACAGTGACAATATTCCATTAAAAACAGCTTGAAAATACTAGTCTCAATTTAGTTAGGGGGAGAATAAACTAGATAAATATCAAATCCAAGAAAATTAATTAAAAAAAATTTTCAGAATGCCTACTGCAGTTTTTTAGACTAATACATTTCTAAACATCACATTCTGAACTGAAACTTTAACTATTCAATATATAAAAAAGACATACCTGCTCCTCTCAGCAATATGGGTTAGTGGTATATTTTGGATTGTTTTCTTAATAGTGCAGTGGTGCTGCTGAACATGGACTGGTTGGTAAGATGCATGGCCTTCCCACATCATGAGAGAGGCCTATTCTAAAGGGTTAGCCAGTGTCAGCAACTCTAGCCAAAGGGATTAGAGCAGGGTGAATGTGCTTCTACAGAGCAGACCAGTGCTTTGTGTTTGTTTTCCTGAGGTATTGTCCCATTACCTGATGCTGTGTACCTTCTTCTAAAGCCTGACCAATGCCCCAAAACATTCAAACTTCATTTCAAATGGAAGCGATTGTCTATCAGTCTTACAGGGTTAATAGTTACCTTTCTGGTAAAATTAACATAACGTTTCAGCTTCCAGAATTCCAAAAAGTTAGCTTCATTTTTTTTTATTATGATTTGATTATTTTTCTTATTCATTTATTTTGGTCATACTTATTACACAAAAGTACAGTTATAACAGGAAATTATTGGAAGAACAGGGGCCGATAGGATCAGGAATCCTCGAAATCTTGTAGAAAAGGTTCTCTGTGTAATTCAAGCAATAAGAAATGAGAGGGAATGCTATACTGTGACTCTTCCCACTGTTCATAGCAAGGGGCATTCTTAGAAATGACACAAACAATGAAATGCCTGAAACCTGTTAGGGCCATTCTTCAGTACGATCGGAAAACAAGAGGCAGAATTTGTAAAATACTTCTTGAACTATAAATCTGAGCTATTTTGGAATGTTTCTAGCCTGTTGTATCTCTGTGGCTCATACTTTATTTTAAACTATGACTATTGCCTCAATAAACTCCTAATTTGCTACTTATTAATAGTTAGTAAGGTAGTTGGGGGGGTCTAATGGTGTTTCATACATTATGAGTTATTTACACTGCTAAAGAGTTGGATTCTCATGCTAAACGTGGCCAAAGTTTCAAATAACGATTCGGACGTGTGAGAGTATTTCTGTCCCAAATACACTCCTTCTGGGCTCATATAAGTTTTTGAAAGGTTTTTTTTTTTGAGCATGGCTCTTCATGACGTCATGAAGGGAGGAATTCCTTGTTTGGGCATTTCTCCCGGAAGAGAAAACACATGGACCAGAGTGAGAGAAAGAGAAAGAGCAGCCCATCAACGTCATCTGCAGCGCTGCACAGGACTTCATCGAGAAGAGCTGTTTTCGTAAAGCTGTATCTTTCTTTTATAAATCTGATGAAACTAAACACTCTTTGGAGATATGAAGGATGCTGTAATCTATAGGTACTCAAGATTAACATGAGATTGGGCGAAACGGTGTGTGTTATAATATAAATATAACATTAGATAAATTTTCCATGGATCAAATTGGGGCAAATTGCTACATTAAAGAGAATGATCAAATATGATTAAAATATACAATCCAGAAATGAAACGAATCCCTATGCAAGATCTGCATAACACTGCCCAGATGTTCACGCAAAGAAAGAAGACATAACTTTAACTCTCGCTGTTGCCGCTGCTGCCATGTTGTGGAGACACTCTATGCAAGATCTGCATAACACTGCCTACTTTGTTCCTTCCAAAAGTGAACACAACTAGAAATCAGTGGTTAAGTTTTTTTTATAACACTGTTCCAGAACAGTTCAACCCCAGTATTCAGATGTGAGCAGCACATTTTACGGAGGACGAGGACTGTTTCCTGCAAGAGTATCCTACAATGCCGGTGTCTGTTTCTATAAAGTGGGGCAATAACAACTTTGCAAGGACAGTCTGGTGCTTCTGACGCACAGCCTGTAAGTACGTTTTCATATTAAGAATTTGCCACTGATGATTCAAATGCGAGTTTTGAGCAGTGTAGAGTAGCGTGCCGCTGCTGCCATGTTGTGGAGACATGGTTTTATATTTACGCAGCGCGATACGCAACGCAACATGTAAAAAGACAGTTTAAGTCATTATAATCAGTTAGTATATCTACACTGGATGCAACAAATTCCTTGTTTATAATGGGTTTTATTGGTTTTGTCTGGTCGTGCCGGGAGACGCATCACAGTATGTTGAGGGGTGTAACATTTCCGTCACGCGCTTGAGGCATTCGGCCAATCACAACACACCTCGCTTTTCAGACCGATGAGCTTTGTAAAAATCGACGGGTTTCAGAATGCCGTGCATAGAGGAGGAACAATAATATACAGTATGTGGAAAATATTGTTTTTTTTTTTTTTAAATTAAATTAAAAAATTTCATTTTACCAAATACACAAAATAATGTTCTTTTTAGCAGCATCATATGACCCCTTTAATTCATGTCATCTCTCCCTCAACAAGTGTATTCAACTGTTCTCTGTAAACACTTTTTTTTTTTTTTTTTTTTCTCGAAATGGTGCTAACTCTCGTGCCTGTGTGTCGCCAAAATCTGAGCCGGTGAAGGGCTGCTGCTAACTTCAAGGACTTCCATTGTTATACCTACCCGTCTCCAGCGATCCCCAGTTACCTCCTGTGTCTATCGTGAGTGTGTGTGTTTTTTGTGTGTTTGTGTTCTCCACTCTACTGCTACCTCTAGGATCTTCACTCTGCTCTATACAAGGACAGTATCATTATACTCTCACTCTTCAGTCACCATTATCACTGCTGTTTTTTCACCTGTGTACCATCCTCCATCTGCTTGTCATTAAACTACCTTAACTGTGATCTTCCGTCTCCCACCCATCTGTATTGTAAAAAAATTAAATTAAACTCAGTATTATAACAA
This sequence comes from Cyprinus carpio, assembly GCF_018340385.1. NCBI lineage: Eukaryota > Metazoa > Chordata > Actinopteri > Cypriniformes > Cyprinidae > Cyprinus > Cyprinus carpio. The sequence goes on along the minus strand of NC_056617.1, from coordinate 19,855,277 downwards.
ATAAAATCCATTTATGCTATGCTAGGCAAAAGGAGTTTCCATCATGTCCTTATGTTGCGTTGCGTTTAATAACGAAAACCATGGTTCCATTTACATTTTTTTTAAAATGGCCTAAATGTAAAGAACTCTTTATTAAAACTTAAACTTAAATACATTCTAAAATGATTCTAAAAATATATTTCTGTTTAGTGGTGCATATTAAAATACAGTTGCATAAACTTAACCTCTAAGTTAAGACAGTATCTTAAGAACAAGTAGACCAACTAGCAGTCAGCCAAGGGGTAATCAGGCTTATTTTTTGGAGTCAACTTAGTCTAATCTACATTTTTATGTAACTGAATTAAAAAATATATATAACCAGTTAAGACCAATCTTAATCGTTTATGCAACCGGCCCCTTTCTTTCTTTCTTTCTTTCTTTCTTTCTTTCTTTCTTTCTTTCTTTCTTTCTTTCTTTCTTTCTTTCTTTTTTTCTTTCTTTCTTTCTTTCTTTTTTTCTTTCTTTCTTTCTTTCTTTCTTTCTTTCACTTGTGGGAATATGTGAGTTTGCATTTATGTGTTTACATATATTTCAATAATTCACCAAAGTCTCATTTGCATTTAAAGAGGAGTGTCTTGTGCTTTTAGTCTTTGTCTTAAGCACAACTACAGTGCCATCTAGTGATTCGTCAGATTTACAGCAGAGATGAAGCTCCATGGATGTTGTTTTATTCTGTAGTGTACAAATAACACTAGCAACATCTTCTTTATATGTTTATATATATGTATCTTTTATGTTTATCTTTCATGTGGCAATTCATGCCAACATAAGCCAATATCAGTAAGTGTAATACAAAACAGTTATAGTTATAGTTCAATAGCAGGCTGTGCAGTCTTATGCAACGCTTCTCACACCTTTTAAGTAATTTAATAGGAAAACATTCTTTTTTTTAGAAGATAAAAACTCATCAAATTTTACAAATTTTCCTCAGTAGGGGATGTTAGTACTGAAGATGTAAAATTGGCAGCATTACTACTTCTATCCACTTGGTGGAGCAGATCTGCTGTACATCTTCAGAATGACCTTGGTGACTTATTAGCTTGAGAAATGCAGTTGTTTGCAATTCTGTTGAATGACCGAGCATGTCCTGCAGCGATGGATGATAGCTGTCCAGAAGATGACATTGATCAGTGTGATAGAATTATGGTCAAACTTCAGCAGAATTCATGCATAAATCATCTTTTTCTGATTGAATGAAATAAAAACCATGTCAACATTTAATCAAATTATTACTGTTACTTTTTTTGTTTTGTTGAAGCAAGCGAAGGTCAGTGTTTTTATGTGTTCTTGGATGTGCCTTGTTCCTGTAGAGAGCAGTGAGAGGAAGGCGTTAGTGGTCTGATCCGGCTCCATTAGCCACTGCTGACAAACCCTGGCAGTCAAATCCGCAGAATACGGAAGAGGGGTTTAAAATTCTTCTCAAGTCAACAGCCAGTGGACCAAAAAATGTTGCAAGCCGAGTGATAATCAGTCAAGGTCACGGCATTTTGGATGAATTATAGAACAGGCTGTAAAGATGGGGAACACTACATTTAGATGAAATCTCTTGTGGATGTTATCAAATCAGATACTGCTGTTAACACGATTCATATTGATACACATGGTCATCAAAATACTCCTTAGGACTGCATTTTGCATTTGATGTAGGTGATTTAAAATTAGCAGGCCTACTTCATTTAAATTTCAATAAATTATTTTTGGTTCTGCTTCAAGCATACAAGTGAATAATTGGAGTATAAACCACCACAGTTTTTCATAATAAGAGTATTAATGGAAAATGCTTGTAAGTGGGAGCGAAGATGTTTGCACATCATGCATACAATTCATTAAATTGAAGAGATATATATTTTTTTAAACAATTCTGTTCAAATGCATTTCTTTCCTCCGTGGAACACAAAAGATTAAATTTTAACAATACTGGAACCCACTGACTTACACTGAAACTGTCACCATGTGTAAAGATTCACTTGAGATCAATTTTCTTCAATAGAGGACCTGGGACAAACACGACATGAAATAAACAAGATATTAAATGGAAACAGCAGGTGCTTATGCACAATCTTCTCTCTGCCAGTTGGAAAATACTCTTAAAAGGATAGTGCACACAAAAATGTGCACTATCTTCATGCCTCTTTGATCATGGTTGGCCATTAAAACTTTATTTCCCACTCAAGGTTGTGAAAGGTGAACCTCTGATCCTCCGCTTATAGAGTTTGGCACGATGTGTCTGTTCTTGGGGAGTGTGTTTCTGGGCAATTTCTGCAGTTGTGCTCAGAAGTCATGGTTGCTGGACCCTCAATCATCTCAAAGGACACGATGTCTACTTTTGGCCTCAGGGTATGCTGGAACATAAGGGGCCAATCCAGTCGTTTCGTGTACAGTAAAAATGCAACTGAATGTCTTTAGAAGTTGTGGTGTATCTGTACTGTGTGACTTTCAAAGGCCAGCCATCTGAAGCAAGTTCTTAGTGATTTTACGTTTAAAGTTTTCATCTGACTTTGAGTGTTTTAAGGTTTGTCATTTAAAAAGCTCAAAGTGTGAAGGTTTTCAGGTAGAGTCTTACAATCATTCATATTACCACAGATGTACTGGGATAAAAGTTTATGTATATAAACACTGATGTCTATGGTGGCGACCAAAATGGAGCAAATCAATTTGTGCAAGTACTTGGTGCTTGAAATAATATTTGTGTTGATAAGAGACTGTTAAAAATGTATTTGTCATTGAATCATTAATTCAAGAGATTTGTTCAAAACCACTGATTCATCCAGTAATGAAGCAAGTGAAGTATTTATGAGCGAGTCATTGAATCATTCATTCAAACCAACTTTTGAAAAATAAATCATTCAAATAAATTAAAGATTTAAAGAGGTGGTTGACTGTTTTTTTTTTTTCAAGGCTTTATTGTGTTTATGGGGTGCAATCTAACATGTTAATGCTTCGTTTTTTTTTTTTAAATGCATTATTTATTTTACATAATTTGCCACTATGTCCCTTCTCCAATGAACGTTCTTCTTCTGTGGATTTACTGGTGGGTTGCAAACCAAGTGGAAAGGTGCATACCGCCACCTACTGAACTGGAGTATGATGAAGATGGAACACAAGGAAGATATTCTATATATTCTACAGATATTTCTATATTCTGTTCTTTAGCCCGCTATTTCTCAGGAGCTTCATTAAAGCTGTAATTGTTTTATCAAATTATATTCCTACCTTTAACATATTATATAAGGTAAATTCCATAATACCTAAAGCTTGCATATCTCTTATAAGAGCAGTTCTTTCCTGTTCGTATTTGTTTTTTACACCTAATCAAAACATTCTCTACAGTTTCCATTTTCTGACATGCATTACATAAACCAGAATTATGTTTGCTGATTATATTAAGTGTTGCATTAAGATTAGTATGACCCATTTTTAATCTTGTAAATATAATAAAGTCCTTCCTATTTATATGATTAATTTGACCTTGTTTTGTCACTTTGTATTCTATAAAAATGTCTTTTTTTTTACATGCTTTCCAGTATTTCTGCCATTTACTCCGACAAACTATCTTAATCACAGACTTTCCTTCTGCCCTGCTTAAAGTGACTGCTACGGTAATATTATCCATTTTCAGTGCTTCTTTAGCCACTTTGTCTGCTGTTGTATTCCCTTTCAACCCTGCATACCCAAAGGTATTTTGTTATGAATATTGTAGTGGAATACAAACACAATAGTCTCTGATACTTCTTCTCATTTAAGAAATATATCCATACACCTTATGAATGCAATATTTTATTGAAAAATTCCACAGCTCTGTGCTTCTCCTTTAAGAAAAGGATTTCAGTACATATAATAATACAATGCAAATCATCAGTGTCCTTTTAGTACACTACTCCATAAATATATAGATACGCTGAACAGCTGAGAGCTTACTTTCAATCTTTTTGCTTTTCAGCTTGTCATCACTGCTATAGAAGCATGGTAAATGATTTAGTGTTTCCCACAGGCAATAAAGTATGTAACAATATTTATTATTTACATGTGCTCTTCACAAATGTTGTATTTGTTACTAAAACACTTTCAATTTGTGAGATTTATCCATTTATATATCTGATTATATTTGTGCAATCAAGTAAGAAAAGAAATCAAAATGTCACCCTGCAGGGGCAAACAAATTCAGAATTTAATAATGCTTTATCCATAGGAATAATTTTCGGTGCAAACAATCAACTGCCGCTTAAGTGAAATTATACAGTATAAAACCTTTGAACAATTTATATTTCATGTTTGGAAGATACAATTAGCAATAAAGCTGTTACAATTATTGTACTAAACAAACAAGATAAAAGAAAAAAGATACCACATTAGATCAGATTTCACATAAAAAACAAAATAAAACATAAATTTACTTGAGAAACAAAATTGCATAATGTAATAAAACTCAATTTAAAACTATTTCCCCCCTTTGTTTTAAGCATGAATATAACAATCTCCATTCAGGGTTATATGAGGAAAAAAAGGTTAAAAATCAAGTCTTCATATCTTACATTTTCTTCTCAAATAGTGCATTTTTTTACCTGAAAACAAGACTACAATTCTGATTAAGTGTGGGAGGCATGTCAGCAATGTCAGCAAACAACCAAACACACACACACACACACACACACACACACACACACACACACACACACAATTGCCAGTAAGTGCAAAAGATGTTAAGTCTTAAAACATGATTTGTGATTTTTTTTCTCCCCGATACAACATTACTACAATATTAAAATGTTCAACAAAAGTGTATTTTAATCTGACTCTAAGCTGGCAGAGCTTGAGACTGTTTGATCTGAAAGAAAATCTAAATAGTTTACATTTTCATTATGAGGTCTGTCGTAAACAATTATTAATTAATTTTCCTAAACAAGCTCTCCTTGAAACAAGTTTATAGTGTAATTTGATATTGTGAAATTTGATATTTGATAAAGTTTTTCTTTATGTCAGAAAATAATAAAAAACATCCTCAAAACAACAACGAAATAGTGAGAACAGAACAAAAGTGCTGGTTAGCTCTATGAAAATCTCTAGCAATGTCCTGATGGTGGAATCTTATAGTGAGTCTTTATTTCTGGCATTAAATTATAGCATTTTGAGATTAATAGTACTGATTACATGTATTAAAATAGAGGTTTAACAACCACATTTATCATGATTGATCAACAGTATTTCAATACAATGCAGACAAAAGGGCTTTTGATTTCACTTAAGGTCGCACTTGACATGGAACTGACAATTTTACATTACATTAGTAATATGGCCATTTTTCTTTTTGTATTTCATAAAAAAAAAAAATGAACTGGATAAAGCATTGGGTGTAAAAACAGGAACCTTGCTGAAATAAGCAATTTAAATGATGGTAGAAAGCAAAACGATTCATAGTTTGGCACCAAAGCGATCCACATTCACACAGTTTGTATTGCTACCACATCCATGTGTCCTACAGTAAATAATAAACAGTACATTACTCATGGCTAGGTGATGTCTCTGGGGTGTGGCTGTTGATTTTCAGGACAAACATCCAGAATAACTATTCAAAAAAGAAACGAATCGAGCTTTGCTAAACACAATTGTGATTATTCTAGTGTAGGTGGCACACAAACAACAAACTGATTCTACAAAGGGCTGATACTAGAGTTGATTTTCAGGGGACTCCTATGACATCTAATTTCAATACGAGTATAAACTAATCAAAAATTAACCATGCTTACGTGTATGATGCAAAAATATCAAGATGCATACATAGCCACAAAATGCAAAAGCGTACCGTATGCTGGTTTGTTCGGCTAGAAGGTTAATGCATAGGGATTGGAAATCAAACTGTATACTGGTCTAGATTATGTATTACTGATGTAGCAGAAACATTTTGCTTATCTGTCATTTTTGCTACCAAAAAGTTGCACTTGTTGATTTTTCTGGAAGAAAAAAAGCATTGATTTTAACTGCAGCAGTGGAGAACAAAACTATCTGTAGGTCTGATTTTACCCTCATACTTTGGCACGTCTCCGATTTTTGTCCACAGTGTTTTAGTTGCATTTGTTTTGGTGTTTTGTGTTTTGTATGTTTTTCAGTGATAACGCTTGAGCAGCGGTGCCCAATTATATCACAGGCATAGTTACTAACCTGGGGTGAGATTTCTAATGTTGATGGGTTATTAAAATAGAAAGTTGGTTGTGCTTGCATATGTTACATTTTATTAATGACAATTTGTAATTTGTTTCCCGTGTATACAAGTTAATGCTCTATCTAAAGATAATATTTACTACATGCATGCATGTCATTTTCTAAATGCAACGAAACTGAAGCTGAGTAACACACACATTAACATACCCATCTATTTACTAAATTCACTGAAATAAGCTGTTTTTGTCAACTGAAATGTATAGTATTGAGTGCAAGGGTGACCCTCCTCCTATGTTTGAGCCCAATTTATTATCAAACATAAATTAATACGAAATCAAAAATAAAAATGCATAAAGACATTTTGTTTGACAACATTCAGTTACACGCTTCCAAAAAACCTAAGACGGTGCTGGTAAACCAAAACTTTTGATAGTTTTAAACCATCTTAGTTCAAACAAAATAAAATAACAGCTCAACAAAATAAATAATACCAAAAATAATAAAATATATATATAAATAATACTCATCCCAGCAACTTGTTAAAACTGAAAGAGGAGCAGGACTAATTTTTTTTATATATCCAAGAATGGAAAGGAGGCTCATACCGAGACCCAAAATGATGCAAAAAATTGAATACAGTACTTATTTATACATGTAACAATATCATTGTGTATTTACTGTAGAAATGACTGACATCTAATAGTGGCAAGAAATTATGTAAAATGTAGCCTGAACTGTTCCAGTTATGCTTTCCTGACCCTTTTTTGCTTTTTGATGACAATAGAAGACTTTTGCTAATTTTTGGCCTACAAGGTGCATGCAGTATGATCACTACATTATACAGTATTCATCTATTTACAACATCTGTACAGGTGACCGTACGTTTTACCAGCTGTGTCCACACATGAAAAACCGCAAGGTTACAAATGGCATAGAAATGTCAAACACTTCATTTTTACATTTGCGCTTTAGAATGCACAAATAATAAGAGCAAATAAGAGCGTATACAAATAAATCCTCTTGACACATTTATTTATATTTGATTGATTGCTTTTACCTCACATAGGCCTGACAGCCATGCATTCGAAGAAGGTTCCCAAAATTGCTTTAGCGCTTGCTCTTTAGGGGCTAAAAGGACATGTAGGCATGCAGTACTCAGATCTTCTGCTGTTTGCTCTACACGATTCAGGAATAATCTTACAGATGCAGGCTTTCTTTGACCTCCCCTTCTGCGCTTTTTTGTTTTCTTTTTTGCTACAACTTTTGCTTTATGCACAATGTATTTTTACTTTTTAGAAAAAAAAGATGTAAACATAAACAAACTGACAATTCCACATTACATAAATGCACAAAAACAAAAACAAAATCTTAAAATGTACTTTCGAAAAAAAAAAAAAAAAAAAAAAAAACATTACATAGACTAGAAAAACAACGACAACACAATGCAACTTAAATGTTTTCAGTGGGTGCATGTTTCCAAGAAAGGGTCTTGCTGGAATCTGTAACATAAAATAAGGCCAGCCTATTTTTTTCTAACTATTTTAAAGATAGAGATAGGAAAACCAGTAAACTACGTTGAATAGACCAAATGCAGTAGGAAAGAAAATGCGGGCGTAAGAGTCTATCTTAGTGACACGGATGTGCAAACGGCCGTGCCGCCACGCTCCTGAGCGGCAGTCCTCAAAGCAGCAGAAGAAGCTGGAGCAGTCCTTCCCATCCAGACACTCGTAGCCGTACTCCTCGTCCCGCTCCTGCATGTGGGTGGCGTTGTTCATCTGGATGGCGGTGGCTGAGCGCGGGCGGATGTCCACAGTGGGGGCCTGTTTTAGAAGAGAAAACAAATCAGTAAGAGTCCCGTCGAATACACAGGGCATCTCGACCAGCTGTCAGGGGCTGCGTTCAAACGTCTGCCAGTGGATACTTTGCACCTAATACTGCAGGTAGAATGCATTGTGCAGCTGCAATAGTTGGCTGTAAAACAGCCTTCTTGATTTTTTTTTTTCTTTAATCCTTAAAAAGTAAATTATGTATATGGCTTTTCATTGCACAGTTATCTGCCTGTGTTTTATATTGTTGTGCAATGATTATATTACACTAGTATATGCACCATGCAAAAATAAAGCATAACTGCATTATTTACTTACTAGAATGGGGTCCCACTTTTTATTAAGTGGCCTTAAATCCTATGTACATACATCAGAAAATAAGTGCAATGTACTTATGTTGTTCATATTGTACTGCAAAACACATTACATGCAGGTATTTTTAAAATATAAGTACATACATGTATGTACACAATAAGTGCATTGTACTAAATGTTTAATTTAAATGTAAGTACACAGTAGTGAAGGCCACTTAATATAAAGTGGTACCCTAGAAGTCACTAAAGCAACGTTTCCCATGTGAAACCACATGGCTCTGTCTAACACGGTACTAAGTGTCAACACAGAATAGTTAAATAATAAGGTATTAATATACTTTCAGTCTTATATCTTGGCCAGCAACAGTACTAAAGTATAAGTCTAAAAACGCACTTGCAATACACAAATGTTATGAGACCTCCATGTAAATATTTCCCATCAAAACCATGGGATCATTGGGACATATCCACATTTCTGGATTCACAATCATTTTGCCTAGCACTGGAAGAGTGCTTCAAATCCCTTTGAAAAACGAAGCATGACCAGCTGTTCACGCTGGCTTCTCTGGGTACACATTATGTAGCATTTAGGACAGAGCCACCTGAGGCTGTGCGGAAACGGGTCATGTGACTCGCTTCTCAAAGGGTTTCGCAGAAGCGTTTGGAAAGCACAAGAGCACAGATAGCCTGCCATGTGGAAAGAAACAAATACAGTGGAATTCACAGCTTTAACTGAATGAAATACGACAACCTTCAAAGAGAAAGTTCCTCTCCTGCCTTACATTATTAATCTACATTTATGATTTTATTTTTGTTTTGAACTGTGGTTCCCAACTGGTGGGCTGTGAGACAAAAATAGATTGCACATCTGAAAGGATCGCGGGGGGAAACAATAAGCACATTAATATGTAATATGAAAAAATCTCTCACTTAGAATAGCCTACTAGAAATTAATAATTAGAACAAGGTTAAGAACACATATTTATGTGCATACTCACATAAAGTGAGTATGTGAATTCGGCAAAATTTGAGATGTCATTTGTGTAGAAACTTGAATAATTTGTCACATTTTTAAAAATCAAGGTCCTGAAGCAAAACTAGTTGAGAACCACTGGTATAGTCTGGTATGTTAATTTCACATTGATCTAATTTCCTCTTTTCCGAATTCTTGAGAACTATCTTTTAATCCTTAATAGAAGCTAAACGTAGGCCTGTGCCCTCATGCACATTGACTTTTAAAAGATAACTACGGCTAAATCTGCCAAAGCCATCAGGCTCATGCTCTTTAATTGGGATTAAGCTAATCAGTGTGGTTGTCTATTTCAAGCTGTTAAGGCTCTGCCGACTATTTCTGTCAGGTTTAAAGCCTCAAACACGCAGAGGAGAAGGAAGGCGGCTGCTTTTTAATTAAAAGAATAAAGCAAATTTTTCAGCCATCGCTGTTGTTTTATTGCATTGAAGTAAAATAAGAGGTGAGTGTGCCCCACTGCTTTTAGGAGGTTCAGTGCTAAACTTACTAGATGTTAGTGCAGTGAATCTAAAGATCAGACACAAGAGCAGTGTGTTTGCGCAGAATGCAGAAACATGCATGATTAGTGAACTTTACATAAGCAATATACCTTTGAGGAAAAGAGCCGCAGGAGTTTGTCCACACAGGAAACAAAAAACATTAGAAATTGAAACAAACAAACAAATACAAACAAACCAACAATAACAACAACAACATAAAACGGGCATACAGTATAATGCAAAAAAGACTCTGAAAGTGGAAAGAGAACAAATTACTCCAACCTCACACATATACATAGACACAGAGTAAGGGTGTTCAAGGCAGCATATATTAACAGGTTCACTGCATATCGTAAAATACAGACAAGAAATGACTGCTCATTCCTAAGGAGAGCACATCTGCAAAGTGCATTAATTTCACATATGATCAAAAATGCAATCACATATAGTGTAAACTATTAGGCCTGTCAGAATTTAGAGCTTTTGGAAAATCAGGTCTCTAATCATATAAGGGCAAACAATCACTGCCAAAGAACAAAAGACCAACATAATCATCTAAGGAGGAGACTGGTACTCTTCAACTCTGCAGAGATCAAAACGCTTCTTCAGCAAAAGCTTCTTGGTGTTTTATTTGAAGAGTTTTATTTCAGAGCGTACCTTTGACTGGGAACCGAACTGTCGAATGTGGTTTGAAAATCATTACTCATTAATCTGCCTGACATTCTAAACCCCCAAATCAAATAAGACATTTCTGGCACCCCTTTAATCATCTGAAAGTGGAACGACCCATTTGCTGAGTTCAGCCCTCCTCACGCTACGGATATGAGCGCCCTGCTGAGATGAAAATCTAAGGCTGCACTTCAAACCTGCTGCTGAAATGATTCAGATTAAGGACATCACTGCTCAGTGACACTGTTTGACAGAGGTGGTCCACGATTGCAAATCTGACCACGTGTAGAAGAAGTTCAGAGAAAAAGGTTCTAGCATGCACACTTATCTTCCAAAACCTAGTGAGCTGTCTCACTGTGTACCGCCTACTCAGGCGTAATGGAAACCCATTAGTGACTGATTAGAAACGCTCTTCATAGACAACCAACGATCACACTTAGCTGCATCACAAATAGCTTTCCTCACATGAAGCACTCAAAGTGGATTCCTACAGAGTTAACAATAAAGCCTTAATTGCTAAGCTAACAACACAAAACTGTAGCACGCACACATAACTCACATGCCTGCTGGCCGCTTTCTGGATGCTTTTTGGCAGGTTTAGTTCACTACAAAACTAATTTTACGCATTTAGACAGACTATCTTTTTTTTTTACACTGAACTCAAAGTATTATCATTCTCATCCAGAAGTGATGCTACCTAAGCATTTCACCAAAGCGAGGTATCATCTTCACATTGGGAGCACTCTAAGCCTAGAAATGCTACCTAGGTAGCTTGCTAACTTGTGGAAGAGTGTTATTATTTGGAGTACTTTGAAGAACTCAACCTTGGATAGACTTTAAAGTTAGCAGCTAATCCGACCCTAAAAAAACCCTAAAAATTGCAGTTATCAAATAGGCTAATCTTAGAATTAGAAATAATAGTAGTAAATAGAAATACTAGTAGTTAATACACTTTATAATATTGTTGTATTGGTAGATGATAATGTGAATTGTTTAGGAAGTGTACTCACGGGATTTTTCCTCTTCTTGTCTTTGTTTTTGCTGGGCTTGCGGTTGCTCACAAAGTAGTGGAGCGTTCCGTACTCAATCAGAGCGGCGAAAACAAAGATGAAGCACACTGATACGAAGAGGTCCATAGCCGTGACGTACGACACTTTGGGTAAGGACTTCCTAGCAATGGTACTCAAAGTGGTCATGGTAAGCACAGTCGTGATTCCTGGGGAGCAAAGTAAATAATACTCAAATAAGAACAAGGAGATTTCAATGTCTGTTGCATATGGATTACTGAGGTTATATCTGTGATATGTATCTTTTACATAGAAAGTACATGTTCATAGTTTGGCTTTTATTTCCCACTGTACAAAGACAAGGCCAAAAGCAATAATCACTTAAGAGTCAGAATTGTGCCAAACCCAAAGCCTCAATATCTTCAGCTGAGGATGCCAAAACCTGCACTGGGCCAGAGAAAGCAGATCTTTCCTGAAAGGAATGAGGTTGCTCCAGAATTGACACTAAATCCGGACTCTTCAAAAGGCTTCTGGGTGGAGGCTCATTTGTGTAAAGGCATACAGTTTGGCTAGTCATGTGCTAGTGCATCCGAGCTCAGCAGTGCTCGAGGAGAAAGCCAAACGGGACACTGAGTCATCTTGAGTGAACAGATCCAAGTCAGATTTGCGGAATTCCTGTTGTTGTAGAATTTCTGGCTCACAATCTGAGGATGAAGCCTCCACTCCCTGGGCTTCAGACCTTCTCCTTCCCACAACTCCAAACTTGCTACAGCAGTGTTGAAACCTGGGATGAAAAAAGTTATTTGCCCTGGAGTTGTTGCCCCTTGCTGAGATGGACAATTCACTAACCAGACTCTACCAAACCCAACATCTGGCCTTCTTGAACTCCTCTGTGCCTGGAAAGAGGGCTGGCAGATGCCGTGGAACATGATGAGCCACAAAGGTAGGGCTGTAGACAAAGAGTCCAATGTTATCCAGGTACCATTCCCCAAAAATGGTCCACAGGATAAACCAGAGGCATTCGTGGTCTCATTCGAGAATACAACAGAGGCATGTGGGTGGCCGCATGCTCAGTGACAGGGGTGCCTCACCTGCTGGTGTCTGAAGTAGCATCTCAAAAGCTAACCATGAATAACTTCCTAGATTATGAACCTCAAGCAGGTCATCCTGTGTGGTCCACTACCTAAAACAAAAGCAGCAGTGTGTCCGTCGAACTGGGGAAAAACTGTCAGCCGTTCGGGATGATCCAGCAGGTCTGTGACACCAGCTGATCTGGAGGTCCAGCTTATTGCTGAGCTTCCAAAATATGTAGCCAAATGGGTCCAGTGCCACCACTCGACATGCACCTTTTCTCTTGGTTTACCTCTCCAGCCCTTCCCGTAATCCCTTTCTCTTCTCAATCTCTCCCTCTACCCAGGTTGTGCAGTAGCATGCCTCCCTGACTGTTGCAATTGGGGGTGAGGCCTGACAACTTCCAAGGCTTCCCTAGTTTCCAAAACCACCCACCCGGGGAGGCGCACTGGCTGGAACAGGGGCTTCCACCTCTCCTTTTCCAGCTACCCTCTCTCTTCACCAGACTATTGCCACCTTCCTGCCACTATGGCAGTGGGGAAGCCAGGATGGCTTGCCTGTAAGCTGGTGTGTGGTGGGCGATCTGGGAGCAGAGCATGTCAAGTGTATCACCTCAACCTCCTTAAACAATGCAAGGAGGTGGTTCTGATTGCACTGATGATGGCAGTGATTGCAGTGGATGATCTTGGGACAAAGGCGAATTCAAAGTTCAGTTCTTTCCAATGTGTCCACAATAGGATCATCTCTCACTCTCCTAGCTCACTTGCCAAACTGCAAGATGAATTTACAGATGTAGTCTCACCAGTTGTATTGATCTCATACGGCAGCAATTTAAAATGAACCCTGGATTGGTGGTGCATCTACTTATTGCCTCAGTCCAAACAAAAAACAGCCTTCACTACCCTCTTTTGATTACACCCATTTGTGATGCTTCTTTTCAGGATCTTCAGGGAACCGACACCCACCACCTTAGACAGAATACTTAGGCCAAACGCTGCATGTGCAGGACATCACCGTGTGGATCACCTGTTGGTATCTGGCACTACAACCCTTTCAGTTCAAGGTGGGCCACAAGATGGGGGCACAGATGGCATTAGCAGACCTCTCCAGGAATGAGGTGCTGCAGGCCGGACGGTTTACTGGCTTGAGTAGGGAGGTTGGTATGTGGCAGAAAGGGTGTGGTTGAGTGAGGCTGGCAACAGGAGAGCAAGCAGTCTGAACTGTGAGTGCTTCATTATGAGGCATCAGTAATGCAATACCTCAGTGGGCAGAGCTTGTGCCATCTGCCAATAAGTTAGTGTAGACTGGTGTGTAACTGCCCATCATTTTGCACATCTAGAAGACTCAAATTACATGTTAATTAAACAAACATTAGGAGTTTAGCGCCGATATTTATATTTTTATTTCAACATAGCAGATAATTTAGGATTCTCAATAATAAAACACTGAGGTCAGGAGTCACTGCAGGAAAGATAAACTGCTGAATAAGACAAATGGTGTTTATAGGTAAGACAAGATAAAAAATAAATGATGTTAATTATTGTTTTTTAAATTAACCTAATTTTTATTCTCAAGTCAATTTGTTTTAAGGATGTTTATATTAACTGTATATAAAAAGACAGATAAAATAGTTGTTTCATATCATGCAGAATGTAAACAGAGAGTCTTACCCAAAGACGTTCTGGCTGGCACTGCATCCTTGTTGATCCAGAATGAAACCCAGGACAGAACAACGATCAAGGTACAAGGGATATATGTCTGGATGGTGAAATAACCCATTCTTCTGCTTAAGTCAAAGAAGACGGTCAGAACCACATAATCTCCTGGGGAAAAAAAAATCACATTATAAACAAACGTACACACATGCTCTCTCCCTATTATTTCAGTTTTATTAAAACATCTGTCAAAACCATCCCAGCACAGCCTAGCACAGTCTGGAAATTCTATTAACCAACTTCATTCCATTAACCAAGGTGAACAACACTACTGAGTCACCATGTTTCCTTTAAATCAAAGGGATTTTAACATCACAAGAAACAAATTCAGTCAAGTGTGCCCAAATATTTGATTGGTAGGGAACCTTTGACTGAATGTGGAAAGACTGTCGGACACAGGGACTGCTGTTGCAGCAACTGACCTATCAGTAATGTAAGAGCCATAATTTAAAGAATTAAAATTAACATTAGTAGATATTATTAATATTAACATTAATATTAATATTAGTAGATATTATTTTAATATGTTTAGGTTTATATGTATATTAGTTAAACACAGATTTAGACTTGAAGGCTGCAGGTTCGATTATCAGTGCTGGCAGTACTGGGTACGTAATTCAGACACAATATCAAGAGCTCGTGAGAAGCACATATTCAAAGAAGCAGAAAAGGGTAATGGAAGTGTTTGTGGATGCTGTAATGTGAAGCTATCCAGCTACAGAAGCAAGGCTGAATGTGATAAAGAATCAGAAGGCAGACTCCATCTGTGCTAAACTCATCGAGAACTATACTGGCCTGAAACAGAAAACCTGCCCATTGCTAAAGACCTGCTCCTCAGAGGCCCAAGAACTGTGTTTCCCCATGCAATAATTCTTCATTAACAATTATTCGGTTATTTGTAATGTTAATTGTAAAAAAAATTGAAATTAGTTTCAATGTAGCCAGCTACTTTTTGATAGTAACTTGTAGTGTAGCTAGGTACTTTTTCAGAAGGGTAGCTTGAATGTAACTTAACTACTTTAATTCATGAGTAGCTTGTAGCAGGGTCAAGCTACAGTTTCAGAGTAGCTTCTCCAACACTGAGTAAAGCAGCACATCTCAATGTCGCCACAGCCAACACAGACATTGCAGCCCGATAAGAAGCATTCATTCGCCACAGAATTCCAGACACCGTTATGTCTGATAACGGGCCACAGTACTGTTGTACACTTTATAAAGTACAGGTTCACACACTTTACCAGTAGTCTAAGATACCACAAGAAAAAGTGAGGTGGAGTGTGCTGTGGCTACTGTAAAGGACTCTGGAAAGGGGGAGGGGAAAAACAACATCTTTCTCCCATCCGAACATCAAAGGATTTAGGAGTCAGAAAATCAAGCAAATGAAAAACAACATGGCAATACAATCTGCACGTCCCTCAACAACACTGCAGTCTGCGAAAAGCATGTGGCTTCTAAGAGAGGAATCACAAGGAGCAGTCATTTGTCAAGCAAAAACACCCAGCAAGAACACAATCCCAGACACACTGACATGGGCAGAGAACCCTATGTGACAAGTTCAGCAACGAGAATAAAAGCCATGCCTTCTTTCTTTGCGTGAACATCTGGGCGGCGTTATGCAAATCTTCCCACATACTGACGTAGTGATGTGGGGGCGTGTTAGAGCGAGTCGTTTCAGGGGGGCGTGGATGAGTGTTAATTTTTATAAAGAATATCTCTTTGGGTTTGAGACTTTACTCTTTGCAACTTCACAGATCTTCTTTATTCACCAAGAGCTTGTAACGCTCCAAAGAGAGAGGAAGATTTGAAATCGCATCATATGACCCCTTTAATAAGTGTTACATGTTACATATACTTAGTATTATAATAACAATAAATGATGCATAATTACATACAAGTCACCCAAAGCCAAACCCTATTCCCAACTCTAACCATATAGTAAGTACATGTAGTTAATTAATATTACTCAGTATAATTACACTGTAACAAGGACACCTTAAAATAAAGTGTTACCGTATCTTGCATGTTACTGGACAGACCTAATTTATTTATTGTAACATATCTTCATGTGTTCTATAGTAAAAGGCTATACTGTGCACACCATATCTGTCTAGCTAATAGTAATAGTCATGGCACAGGCTTTGTTTGTTGCTTTAACTTATTGACTGCAGTATCTCTGCAGATTTTCTGTTTTTGAAAATAATCTTACCTAGTGCACCTTTAAAGACCTCCCTTTTTAGAAAGTTAATGATGAGAGTGAGGTAAGCTATTTGTGCTTTTCTGACAACACTTCCTTCCTTATTTCTCGCTTACTGATGGTATCATTAGGGTACCTACACCTGCAGTGTTTCATAAATACTCTTTCTACTGACAGGGCACTTTTCTGATGGACTACTCCCAAATTATGCTTACCGTGGTCCACCATTTCAATTTGTATTCATTACGACCTGCATTAGATGAAGCCCCCTAAGCAACAGTCTTTCTTTTTTTCTGCTGGCAAATTGCTGTAAAAACACCCTAATTTAGCATACTCAGCAAAGTCAAAGTCAAGGACCATTACTGTCTGTGTTTACTAATAAGGCATCTCCCTAATGGCTCCCATGACCTGCTGTCAAAAACATTGGCTGAAAGTGTTTGATGGGTTTTGCAAAACTCATTAGAGGAGACATTCATCTTGGGGGAACATACTGATAACACTCAATCCCATTAACCAATGGCTTAACAAAGTATTGGCGATGAAAGAAGGATAGCCGGATAGCTGTCAAACGGACTTTCTATAGCCAAAACTATAATTGCTGTATGTAATTTTATGATAAAAGCTTTATTGATTATAACAAGTGACAGTAAAAAAACAACAACAACACAACACTGCGTAAACAAACACACATGTACAAATAGAATCACCTCTCACCATTTTCAGAGTTTCCTCTTTTTTAGACCAGTGGTTCTATACAGTAACCAAAAACAATTTTTTTTTTGGAGTTTTGTTATGGGTTGTGGACCAGAGGAAAAAAAAATGCTACATGCAATTGATATAGTGTAACTGGAAATCAGAATAATTATTCATGACCATCAGCAAGTGCATTTTCTGTATCGTCTATACTGCAGTAAATTGCAAAGTAATCAAGGAGGGTAATATATGAATTAAGGAGTTTTGAAATGTGATGAATTTTGTAGCCCTTACGCATAACTGATCACTGATGTCAAAGCTGCAGAGGCGGAATGTATTTTTGAACTAAAAATTATTTCTTCCTGTTGCTGTTTTTTTTCCAAATGAAATCTAGAAGAAGGTACAGGGAAGTGTATCTCTCTCAGATGCTGTGAATGTTTGACTGAAGTAGCTGCGTCATCTCCACTGCATTTATCTCATTCTCAGCTCACGGACTTCAAAGCAGCCCAGTGCTTAGATTGTCCCTAATGAGAGCACAGCGCAGCACCTCAAAGGCTGAATCTGCCAGGAGATCTCATCTGACAGTCTGTTTGCCTGTAATGGAACAAATGGTGCACGAAAAAAAAAAAAAAAAAAAAAAAAAAAAAGATGATATGAGATGTCTGTTTGCCTTTTATCTCTGCACAGTGGGAACATTCCCAGGCTTCTCTTTGAGGGCAGCGTTTTTTATATCTCTCTTTTCCTTCTGTCTCTTTCATGCATTGTTGAGACCTATATGCAAATCACAAGCAACCATGAACAGAAAGAAAGCTTGCCAAAAGACGGTTAAAATAGCTTCAGCACAGGCCAGGGACCTCTATGTACAAATGTTACTTATGCACAAAATGGTCAATAAAAATGTATGCAATTTTGCATTTAGATATTTTTATTCAAAAATTATTTTAGCAATGTAATAGCACAAATGAGATTTGCAGTCCATATCTCATATTTCCTTAACATCTTGTAAGGTTCCCAACTCTATTTCTGGAGCCCCCTGACATTGCATATTTTGTAAGTCTCCCTAATCAAAGGCATGTGAATTGTTTTAATCCTTGTCCCTTGAATTTGGAAAAGAACATAATAATGATTAAGCATTTCTGTTAAATTGCTTGCATTTTAAAGGCCTTTTTAATAGGAATTTGGTTGACCTTCAAATGTGGAAAAACCTTATTTTTCCTCGGCTTTACGTCTAAGCTCCATGACAGTTCCATAACTAGCTCTGTCAAGCTGTGTTGCAAACCCATCCAGACACCAAAGATCCTTTTTATTCTCCCCTTTTTAACTGGTTTAAAAGAGGCTTATCTTCACAGAACAATCAGGGCGCTGATGAACAAACTAATCCTGGATGTGCTGGGGGAGAGAAAAATAATAATAATGTGCATTTCAAACAGACGTGATCTAATTAGTGAAAAGCAAAATTGCTGCAGCTTTAGTCAGTGATAAACTACAGGCTCTCGTCTTATTCACAGAATATGTTACAGAAGCTGGGATACTGTGAAATGTTCTGTGAATCTTATATAGCTGTTTATATGCTAGAAAAAGAAAAGAAAATTCTGTATTTTATGCACCTTCATGTCGTTCGAAACCTGTATGCTGTTGTTTTCTTTTACAGAAATATTTTCTTGGACAGTATTTATTTGTCTGTCAATTTAAGCTGTTATTAACCAACAATCTCCTCCTCCACTGAAAAAAAGAGGGATAAAGTTTAGATTTATTTGGCACAAAGCAGTCAGTGTCTGTAGTGTTTCTTCAATAATCTATTACAGAATAAAAAATCTCACAGTTAGAAGGTGTGGATGACGTCAGATGAGACGCACTGCTGATTGAACTGAGAGAAGCAGAGATGCAGGCATTGTCGCAGTGATTATCTTATTGCATAAGAAAGCGAGCAAAAGGCAGGGGTTTAGACACAAATAAAAGCATTGGATTCTCACTCTGTCAAACAAAAAGTTGCATGGTTTTAAAAACAAGAATCTAAATCAACTAATTCATGGGGTGGGGGTGGGGGGTAATGAATAGAAATCTGTGATTTAGGTTTATTTTGGTTGTTAATGTCACCAAGTTTTTTAATTGCATAAATGTATACTGATGAGCTCAGTAACACCAACAGGCCAGTCTTATTATCAAAGTCCAGAGAAGACTTCATGAAAGTAAAAAAAGAGGGTTTACTACAAGGTGCAAAGCAGTGCTAAGCATCAGGAACAGGAAGGCCAGTATGAATCATTTATTATGCATTATGTTGTGAGCTGGTAGATAATAATAATATTGATGCACTGCTCGAATGCACTTCGGATAAAAGCATCTGCCAGATCAATGAATGTAAATAATCCATCTTTGAGAGCAGAAGTGATAAAGGTAGGTAATAGGTGCATTACCCCTTATGCTTAAATGCTTTAAAATGTTTTCCTACACTCCAAAACTCCATAACAACAAAGCAAAAAAAACTAAACAAAAAAAAAAAAACAAGTCACTGACACTACTGTGAGGGAGCGAGGAACGAGGAGTTGAATTCAAACACTGAGACTTTAATAATCTTTGCGGAACCAGGAAATCACACATAACGGGAAAGACGACATTCAAAAGCGGAAAAAGAAAATAAGAACATGAAACACTTTAAATACACATGACTAGACGATGGGATGATGAGACACACATGGAACTAATGAAACATAATTAAACATGAGGGAAAACTGGGTCATGGAACACGTGTGGAGCAAAACACAAGACAGCATAACTTTAAAATTTAATCAAATGAAAAACCTGAAATGTCACTTTGACATTCAGTATTCAGACTTTTTGCTATGGGTCATCCAGGGTTAGATTCCAAGGGAACATGCATGCTAATAAAATATGTATACTTATTACTTTGAATGCACTGCATGTTAGTTTGGATAAAGGTGTCTTTTAAGTGTAGAAAAAGCATCTCCAACTCACTGTAATACTCTGCGCTTGAGTAAAAGGGTATAACACTTTTCAACCATTCCACCAGACATAAATCATAAGTCCTTTTAAATAAAGTAACAGGGATGCATGCTTGTGAGACTTCAACTCACTGTTGCACTAAGTAGGCTGATTACATAAGAGGGGAGAATAGTGTCATGGCTTGCATATTCGTTCATTCGTCTGTCTTTATAAGTATACCCATAATTTTCACACTAAAACAATTATTTATGCAGTCTTAAGTATAGGTTGCAGTTATTTTAAGTGAATGCTCAAGGGCAGCCTAATTACCTGTAGGTACAGTTTAGTTCCCTGAGAAGGAAACGAGGCGCTGCATCCCCTTGGCATACTTCTGGCATGCCTGTGAGTGACTTACTTAAGCCAATGAGAAGCTGACAATGTTTTGATGATGATACTGCTAGAGAGCCAAAAGTGATTTAATTATTTTCAGTTATAGGTATTTGGATTAAATAACTTTTTTGAGTTACTGGCAGAATCAGTCTCAGCGATCCAGCCAACACTTGTCCAACAAATGTTTAGTAATAATGTCTATAGACTATAGTAGGATATATTACTCTCTTTGCCATAGATAATAATATTCTAATATTGACCAACATTATCTAAGAGCATGCAGCAACAATCGGCATTATTAGGGAAATTTAAGCAAATCAAAGTTAAGGAGAATAAAGAATAAAATCATGCAGTTTTGCCAAAATCTGCAATTCAGCAGATCAACAGCCTGAATGAATCATCACTGTCTTAATTTTAACACATCTTGTGAAAAGAGGTGAGTAATTCTTAATGCATCAAATAATAAGACTAAGCTTGATACTTGCGTGTCTCGACCATCTGAAAGAGAGAGTCCTGTGTCAGTTTGTTGAGGCTCCAGTTGATGTTTGATGAGAGAGAGGGAGAACTGGTTTGATGCAGAAGATCTTTGATAAACGAAAAACTGCAGCCTTGAGAAGCTTAAAGGTTTGTGAGGCATCATCATCATCTTCATGTCAGAAATTCTAATTCTTCCTTTTGTGTTCTTAAGAGAGTGATCTGCGGTGACTGCAGATCTAAACGAGATGAGATAAAAGCATGTATATCTTTTTGAAACTCTGAAAAGGCTAAAAAGCACTTAACCTTTGCTAAGAGTTTTAACTGCAAAAAACTAGAGTTTACCACTGCATTTATCTGCTCATCATATTTCAAAGTAGAATCAAATGCATCCCTTTTTTGTTTTTACTTAGGATTTAACATGGCCAAGATACCCAACATTTGATTTATGCTACCTGCTGTAGCTACAGGCCAAAACACTATTGCTTTATTCTTAATCTCATTAAAATTGAAGGTTTAAGGGCATCCCAGCTTTCATATCCTACAGACACAGGGAGGTAAGAGCTGAGATATTTGATGTTGCTTTGCCTAAAAGACAGAAATTTGAGTGTAGTCAGAATAGCAATGAAACAGTACTCTGTGCTTGTTAAAATCAGTATAAAAGAGAATAAAATAGGGGCAAGAATAGAGCCTTGAGGGACCCCACAGGTCAAAACTGATTTTGTGAGGGGAAAAAAATGGACAGAGAATTAGAAACTGGCCTAAAATTACATTTGAGACTTTTCAACACAGGTCTAACATTCATGTAAGTAAATTATTTAGGGATGGTTCTTTCAACAGGCTTGTTTATGGAAGATGGAATACATGACCCAATGTCATCAAGAGTCTGAGTGAAAAGGCTTACTAGAACAAAATTTAGAAGTAGTGGGTTTTAAAACTGTCAGAAAACCAGGGAGCACTCATCACCTGTGCAATGGCATTTCAACAGTGAAGGGGGGTGGGGTAAAAGGAAATATGAACAAATGAAAATACAGACGAATTCTCAATGAAAACTCAGTCCAAAGTGCTCAGGACCTCTGACTGTGCCAGAGGTTCATCTTCCAACAGGACAAGTATCCTAAGCAAGCCAAGACAATGCAAAAGTGTTTTAGGGATGACTGTGAATATTGAGTGGCCCAGCCATAGCCCGGATTTGAGAAAATCTGTTGAAACCTGAAAATGTCTGTCCACTGGCAACCTGACACAGCTTGAAAGGATATGCAGAGAAAAATGGCAGAAAATCCCCAGATGATTAAAGCTTGTGGAATCATATCCAAAAAGACTTGAGGCTCTAATCACCGCTAGAGCTGAGTTACAGGTCAGAATACAATCAAGTTATTTCAGCCTGGTTTCAGAGGGGTTTTGAACACTTTTTTATCTGGTCAGGCTGGGAGATTGCAGTTTAAGCTTAATTCAGTGACTGATTTTTCTTAGGCACAACACTCTTTTTAAAACGGATGAATGACCAAACTACTGAAAAAATGTCAACTTAATTGCAGACATGTTCACAAGTCCCTAAGGTCAAAGTCCAATCCAATGTAAGTTTTTATTAATATTAGTAGTAGTATACAATAATATATTATACTGCAATTTAAAATAAATGTTAATAAAAAAGTAATCTTTTATAAATCATATATTATACAGTTTTACAATAGGAAAACTACATTTTTTTTGTCATAATTTCTTCACTTGCTGATACTTTTTTTCATGCAGAAACGTGCAGTTTCAGTAAAACAGGTTTACAAATGAGTCTAATCACAAATCTGGTTAAATACTGTAATAAACCATCTACAATAATTTTGGAATTAACGCAAATGTGAAAATAATGCGTAACTGTTGGTGTTGTGTGCAGCTGAAGCCTTTCGCGATGTGGTAAGGACACAAAGCCATATCACACTTTTGATTTTAGTTTGTTTGACAGATGCTTCAAATACAGTTTATGTTATTAAGAGAAGTGTAAAAACATCTTCTGTTCTTTATGAAACTTTGGCGGCCGCCAGAGAAGGTGATAAATGGGAAACACTGGATTGCATTTCAACTTCAAATGACATCGTGTTGCAAGCGGCTATCTCCCCGTGTGCCTCAGCACTAAAAGAGCATTTCCTAAAGAGCGAATTTCCTCTAAAAGAGCTCCACGGGTGCATCTTTATGAAGACGATGGATTGCCCTTCTGGGTGCGGTCATTATCTGGCACTGGGTGATGGTCACGATCACTGCCTCACTTGTCTGGGCTTAAAGCATGCTGAAGTGGCCTTCATGGATGTGTCATGTTCCCGCTGAGGGAAGATGACCATCTCGGAGCTGATCCCCCCGACCAGATGTCGATCTCAGCATCGGAGTGAGAGATGTCGAATAAAGATTCGGCCATGCTGCCGCCCTCCGGGATGGTGGCAAAGCCTGAAACGGATCCTGAAATGGCAGCTATGCTTTCCCGGGCCATCGAGAGGGTAGGTCTCGAGTGGAAACTTCCATCGCGTCCCGATCCCTTGAAGCTGGATGATTGGTTTCTCGGGGTGGCGCACGCTGGTTCTCAGTGGTTCAGAACTTGCCCCAGTGGCTCCTCCTCCCTCACTACCCTCGATGCTTCAAGGTTCTGTGCTGGGCCCTTTGTTGTTTAACTTGTATATGCTTCCCCTTGGACAGATTATTAATAGTTTTAAAATAATATCTTATCATTTATATGCAGATGACATTCAGTTACTTATCTCGTTTAGGCCTGATAGTCTAGATAAACTGTCAGTTCTACAGGAGTGTTTAGTCTCCATTAATAAATGGATGGCAAACAATTTTTTGCAACTTAATAAGGATAAAACTGAAATGATGATCTTTGCTCCTGATAATATTATACCTAGGATTAAGGAGGTTTTGGGGGTTTCAGCCACTTCAGATTGTAGTGAAATAAGAAATCTAGGTGTCTTTCTGGATAGAGCCATATGTTTTAACAGTCATATAAAGTCTGTAGTTCGCTCATGTTTTTTCCATCTTAGGAACATTGCTCAGATTAGATCGGTGGTCTCAAGAAAAGAGATGGAGATGCTTGTTCATGCCTTCATCTCGTCACGTTTTGGACTATTGCAATGTTCTGTATACTTGTTTGAATAAGTCTTCTATGGAGCGACTACAAGTTGTACAAAATGCAGCTGCAAGGCTGTTGACTGGTACCAGTAAGTGGTCTCATATAAGACCAGTTCTAAAGGACCTTCATTGGCTCCCAGTTGAATTCAGAGTGCAGTTTAAAATTTTAGTTATCACTTATAGAGCCTTGCATGGTCAGGCACCTCTCTATATTCAGGATCTTTTACATAAACATTCACCGGGTCGGCTCTTACGGTCTTCTGGTCTGGACCTTTTAATTGTCCCTAGAACATATCTTAAGACTAAAGGTGATCGTGCTTTTTGTACTGTGGCACCGAGGCTTTGGAACTCACTTCCATTAGCACTGAGAACTATGGGTTCGGTCAATTCTTTTAAAAAACACCTGAAGATGCATCTTTTTGAACTCGCTTTTATTTAACAGCAGTGGTTTATTTGTCTTTTCATGTTTGTGAAGAGTGTTTCTGTGTGTTTGTGTTATTGGTAGATTTATTGTATGCATGTTTGATCCTTTTTATTAACAGATTGTAAAGCACTTTGTGACTTCTTGTCTGTGAAAGGTGCTAAATATATAAATTTTTTTTACTTACTTACTTGGCGTGCCTGTAGTCGTTTGTTTTGTCTAGATATGTATTGAGTGTGCGGCCTGTGGGGAAGCTGCTTCCACCTTACACGCTATGGCGTTACTGCAGGTGCACCAGGCCAAGGCACTGAAGGACCTTCACGAGGGTTGTCATGATCCGGAAGTTCAGAAAGAACACCGAAACGCCACTTACCTTGCGCTCCGTGCGACGAAGGGCCTTCAGGTCAACTGGGAAAAGAGCAAACTCTCCCCGACACAGAGGATCTCTTTTCTCAGTATGGAGTTGGATTCGGTCGAACAGACAGCACGCTTCTATTCGTATATGTTCAAGGGCAGGGGTGCGGTTGAAATGTTTTCTTTTGTTGATGGTGCTTGTGGTTGTGGTGGCGGCAGTTGCACTTATAGTGCTGTTACTTTTGAGTATGATTCAGCACTGGCTTTATGGCCGAGTCCCGAGGTGGGCGTGGAAGTGCGGCACTCACCGGGTCCAAGTTACACCGGCTTTTTGCCAAACCCTCACCCCGTGGTCAGATCATGCATCCCTCCGGGCAGGGGTGCTGTGGTTTACATGGATGCTTCCACCACCGGCTGGGGGGCCACGTACAATGGGCATGTAGTCTCAGGGGTTTAGACGGGCCCGCAGCTGCAGTGGCAGTGGCACATCAATTGCCTAGAGTTGTTAGCAGTGCGCCTTGCCTTGAACCATCTCAAAGGTCACTTATGAGGCAAGCACATGCTGGTCCGAACAAACAACACAGCAACCGTTGCATACATCAACCGACAGGGTGGTCTGCACTCCTGTTGCATGTTGCAACTCACCCGCCACCTCCTCCTGTGGAGTCCTGAGGTAACTTCGTGCTGTTCACATTCCGGGCCTGCTCAACCGTACAGCTGACAAGCTGTCTCGAGCAATGCTCCCGGAAGAATGGCGACTCCATCCCCGGTCCAGCTAATTTGGAGTCATTTCGGAGCCACTCAGGTAGACCTGTTTTCTTCTCCAGAGACCTCACTGCCAGTTTTTCTACTCCCTGACCTAGGGAACTCTCAGCAAGGATGCACTGGCGCACAGCTGGCCATGGGACCTGTGCAAATATGCGTTCCCCCAGTGAGCCTTCTTGCACAGAAACTGTGTAAAGTCCAGGAGGACGAGGAGCAAGTCTTGCTAGTGGTGCTATATTGGCCCACTTGGACCTGGTTCCCCGAACTATTGCTCTTCGCAACAGCCCCTCCTTGGCCGATTCCTCTGAGGAAGGATCTACTGACTACTGACCTTTGGATACTCCATGTCTGGTCCCTGGAAAGAACACGGAGGTTCTAGGTGACCTACCCCAGGAGGTAGTGAACACCATCACTTCGGCAAGAACACCGTCTATGAGACACGCTTACGCCTTGAAGTGGAACCTGTTCATCGAGTGGTGTTCTTCTCACTGAGAACACCCCCGAAGATGCCCGATTGCAGTCGTGCTTTCCTTTCTGCAGCAAGGGCAGGAGCGAAGGCTGTCTCCCTCCACCCTCAAAGTCCAGGTTGCTCCTGTT
The DNA here is from genome assembly GCF_018340385.1 of Cyprinus carpio. Taxonomy (NCBI): domain Eukaryota; kingdom Metazoa; phylum Chordata; class Actinopteri; order Cypriniformes; family Cyprinidae; genus Cyprinus; species Cyprinus carpio. The sequence goes on along the minus strand of NC_056617.1, from coordinate 19,829,029 downwards.
GCTGCGCACCATGACCCTGTGAATGGGTAGTCTTTAAGTAAGCATGACCTCGTCACCAGGTTCCTTAGAGGGGCCAGGAGGTTAAATCCTTCCTGGCTCCCCTTGATACCCTCTTGGGACCTGACTCAGGTGCTAAAATCTAGTAGTGAACTTGCAAGCGCTGCCCCTGGAGGAGGCATACCCAGTCCTGGCTTTGCTCTGTCCCGTCTGAGCATTAAGATGCTACATAGAATGGACACAAAGCTTCAGGACCTCAGACCAGCTCTTTGTCTGTTACGGAGTCCGGCAGAAGGGGAATGCCGTCTCTAAGCAGAGGATGACTCACTGGATTGCGGATGCCATAACCCTGGCTTATCAGGCACAGGTTGTGCCCTGCCCGTTCAGGTTGCGAGCTCATTCAACTAGAAGTGTTGCATTCTCCTGGGCACTGGCTCGTGGCACCTCGCTGACAGATATTTGTAGAGCTGTGGGCTGGGCGAATCCTAATACGTTCGCTAGATTCTATAGCCTTCGTGTAGAGCCGGTATCCTCCTGTGTTCTCACCTCAAACGGGTAGTGGCACCGAGAGGCCCCGGTTCATGTCAGCTTGCTAAAACTGCTCCAGAGTTTCCATACTGTAGACCCTGTTGAGTTCCTCCATCACCCAAGGCAGCTGGACGTGGTGGAATGTCCGGCACCAGGCCTTCATGATGAATCCGTGAGAAGCGTGGAAGGCTGGGTTCCATATTGAGACCTAAGCGGTACTCGTATGGGTATAGTCCACGGTATAGCCTTAGAGCCCATGTTTCCCTGGCAGACTTCTGCCTTCCCAAGAGGGTTTTAATCACCTCATGTTTCTCCATATACACCTAAATGGATGCTATATGTGTATTTGCTTCCAAAAACTCCTTCGGGAAGGATGGGGCTTCCACAGCATCCCTGTTCCAAGCGGAACAGGAACGTTTTCCCAGTGTTATCCAATCTCGCCCAGTGAGGTAGTGCTTTGACAATGGAGAGTGGAACTACTTGTTCCGAGCCCCGGCCTACACCAAAAACCTGGTATGCATTGCACCTGCTGCCTTCTTATACTCACACTGTGATCAGCGGCAGCTGGATGCAATAATTGCATGCCAATGTGCATTGGCTCGTTTAGTTTACACTCAAAGTAGATTGGTCTATCGAAGCGATATCCCAATTTGTTGGTGACCGACATGACGTCCCCCTTCAGGGAATGAGGGTTACCATACGTAACCGAGAAAACGATTTTTCCCAGCTGATGAAAGATAAAAACATTGACAGCCAATCAGAATCAATCCTGCTATAACAAGCTCGAGAATTTAAAGCGACAAATGAGCATGCACTTAGAATAAACAGAAGATATCGTCCGCTGGTGTGGATGCTAATATCGTTATCTTTATAGTTATTGTTCTTGGTGTGGACAGGGCTTAACTCAAGTCTCAAGTCAATTTTTAAGTGTAGACTTAAGTGTGACTTGAGTCCAAGTCACAGTTTCCATCTTTGCTTAATAGTGTGGCTTCTTTCAGACACCAGCTATTGTTGTCTTTATGTTGTAGCCTGACGAAAGGAAACTAATGTAGAAAATATTAGTCTGTATGGTGGTAAAAGGGCATTTCATATCTTCTGTAAATCTGAACCAATCAAGACAGCTGGGAGCCTAAAAATGTTTTATACTCATGCCCTCAAAAAGAGGCATGTTCATTCACCACCACTGCCTCCAGATTAGCACCGCCAGAGTCTCATCTGCAAACCGTGGGTGTCTGTAAACGGAGAAAGAAGTTGATGTGTCCCAGGGCATTCACGACTCGAGCCAAATCACACAGACTGATGCACACAGACAACAGCGCGACTGCATGCCACAGCATCAGGTCACTCCGAGAATAGCTCTAATCCGAAAAAGGAAGCCTGTATCTACACTTACACCTTTCTCAATCTTTTTAGAGCGATTCCCATGATGCAAGAGAATGGCTGCTGACTCCTTCCACGAGCCAATCACCGCTCTCTCCTGTTATTTTTGTCATAGTCTCTTTCTCACTCATTATTCATTATCTCACACCACCCTGCAATGATTTTGGTACATCTTAAGCTAAATGCTGGTAAATGAGATCACATTTGCTGTCGTACGATGTGGCTGTTTCACCACAGCTGTGATTCAGCCATAGGCCAATGCACTGATCTCCATGAAGTGAAGAATTAGATATACCCCAAATTAAGTATATCTCATGTTTAACCACTACAGAGACATCTGAGCCAGCGGCAAATGTCAGAAGGACTTGCTGAGATAAGGCTGTTCTCGGTGAATCGTTCGGTGAACACTTTGTCCTCACAACTCTGAAAACACTGGAGCAAATTTTCAAATGGGTGCTATATTTATAAATGTACCTCAGATTTCAGTGTACATTGTAACGATATTCATTCTTGCCCAGAGCTCTTAAAATGACATTTTGTGACAACAACACTAGTATTTAAAAAAATAAAGTGGGGTTTGCCATTGCTGCTCACTGTGAGAAATGCTGAAACCCAGGTACCAATTGGTAAAACACTTGTTTAAAAACTCTGGACATCACTATCCTAGATATACATATGCCAAGATACTAGATTTGTAAGCTATTTGATCAGATGACCAGGTGTACATAGCATAGTTTATTATAAAAGATCAGTTTGCGACAGCTATTGGCCAAATAGAAAAATCTATTATACTGTAAATATATGCTTGTCAAGACATACTTTAACATATTATGTATTTTAACTCCCCATTACTGTTGCTTCAATGACAAATGGTATTAAATAAAAAAAAATAAAAAATATGGGTCCTTCTGTTCAATTAAACTTGTTTACGCAAACAAGTTTGCAACCAATTTAAAAAAAAACAAAAAACATGCGAGTATTTAAGATGTAATACAAATCTGAAACTGTACCTGACACAGTCCTGACAACCTCTGTGGTGTTTCTCAGGCCAACAAAGGAGAACTGGTAAAGACGCCAAGAGCGGATGTCTCCAACCTCCACCGAGCTGCGCTTCCATTTGTATACAATCTCCTCCTTGGGGTAGCCATCTGCACAAACAAAGATATGGAGTTGGTCCAAATAAAACAACAAATAGCTGCACAGTGGCTATTGGAAAGTAGCAATAAAAAAAGTTGCTTTGGATAAAATGTGTAAGTGCATAAATGTATATGTAAATGTCATTCAGCGAAGACAATAAATTATCAATAATAATAAAAAAAAAAAGATGTGGATGTTTTCATTCAGCTTTCTTTTTTTATAATCTATATTGAAATCTACAAAAAATACCAAAGATAAATGAGAAAAAAAATAATTTATTCAAAGCCTAATATCAATAAACAATTACATGGTTTTTCCATCGATTGTATAAACTTTTGTAAATTGAGATTATGAAATATTTGATGAATCTTCTATGTGAATTATGCAAATAAGATGAAGAGTATCAGTGAACAGCAACATCCAGGGGAACTCTGAAGTGGATTCATGTCTGGGCTTTGCTGGTCCATTGTGGGATTATTCTTTTTTTTTTCATACCTTGATCACTTTGCTTTAGGCCATAGTTATTCTATAAAACAACTTGGCTCTATTTGCCTGTTTCTATGTCAAAACGATTTTGAATATAACACTATCATTATGCTTCACAGTAGTAAACATATTGTATATACATCAGAAACAGCCTTACGTTTTCAGTACACCAAGGGATAGTTCACCCAAAAATGAAAATTTGCTATTAATTTAGTAACTTTTTGACCATCCAAGATGTCATTGATTTTTTTTTTCTTCAGTAAAACAGTAAAGAAGAATTTTAGCTGAAACCATGTTCCTTGGTGATTTATAAAATGCAACTCAATGGCTATTACCACTTTAACACAAAATGAATCCCCATGGCTCTTGTTGATATATTGAGGTCTTATGAAATGGAACATTATTTACAACATTATTACCTGTAATTCAGAGCCTCAGCCAAACGGGGAAAATCAATTCTTTTCTATGAACTGATTCTTTTGGACAGTTCATTTCAACTAACCAGTTCAAATAACTGATTCGTTTACATAATCACGCAATGATGAAACATACACAATTTTATTTTTTTAAAGCACTCAATAATGTGAAATCTTATATAAACACTTTATATAAAGCATATAAAGTGAATAAACTAGTCTTCATCATCTCATCTTTTTACACAAACCATGAGAAACCATAAAAATGTTAATTTGTCGTCTTCATTCATGTGTTGGGTTCACACATGCGCATATCAGCGGCTCATTGGTCCTCGGTCCAAGTTGAACTGTTTCCTCAGTTCAGAGACTGTTGGAGAAACTCAGTTCTTTCATCAGATATGCCAGTATTTTGATTCATTTCCAGTCTGAGTGACTGTCAGGTGTCTGAATGTGAGTTTTGATTGAGCTGCAAACCGAACGTATGATTTTCGCTTTATCTCTTTTGCACTCAAAAGCGTGGAGCTGAACTGGAAGCTTGTAATTTCTTTTAGCTTTTATATATTTTGTTCAACTGCTGCATCAAACTTTGATGAAATCAGGAAGCATGGCCTTCACTCGCTATGGGCTACAAAACATTTGGCTCGTGTGTTTGGTTGCTCAGTTACTGATACTACTCTGTCACTGCTGCGTTTCGTATGACAACAATTCAACTGTGCAACAACACCCTCAGAGCTAAGGACCTGTGCTTTAGTTTACACAAACAAACTGCTCTAACAAGATGCCCCCATGGTGCATTCTGGACCCCTTATATTGAGTAAGGCTGTACATTTCCCATTTTGTGACAGGCTAAATTGAAGAACTGTGTCAGACCTCTGAAGCACATCTGCCTGTTTTAACGATGTCCTCGGAGCACAGGAGTCTCTCAGCTCATGGCAGGAAATGCCTTCCCTGTTGGAGAAAGGAGCTTTTCCTTAACAAGGAAATGAATTTCATGTCATGTGGGCATCAGGATGGACAGCATGTGTCTAGTCTAAGGGGGCTTTCAAATTAGGTACATTTGCTGCAGTCCAAACCAGAGTGTGATTGTTCTGGCCCACTCCACAGCAATAGACAACACATTGCAGGTCAATATTAGGGTTGTCAGGATTCCTCGATTCCAATTGAGTACTCAATTAAAAAAAAAAAACCTTGATTGCATTTTGCTCATGTCGATTAACCGGCAAACTACTGGAAGTGGTGCATTCCACGCACGAGAATCCATGAAACACATTATTAGACCATTTTCCTGACTGCATGATATATTAAACCCATTTAAAAATCATAATAAAGCATTATGCCATGGTAAATTCAAAACGCTATGATGCAGTTAAATAAATATATGCAGTGCAGGTTTAATATGTGACCTTATTATGTGTAATAAGGTGGCACATTTTTGAAACTGAGATTTCTACCTCATCTGAAAGCTGAATAAATAATATTTCCATTGATGTATGGTTTGTTAGGAGGACAATATTTGGTCGAGATACAACTATTTGAAAATCTGGAATCTGATGGTGCAAAAAAAAAAAAAAAAAAAATCTGATTATTGAGAAAATCGCCTTTAAATTTGTCCAAAGAAAGTTCTTAGCAATACATATTACAAATAAAAAATTAAGTTTTGATATATTTACGGTAGGAAATTTACAAAATATCTTCATGGAACATGATCTTTACTTAATGTCCTAATGATTTTTGGCATAAAAGAAAAATCATTACATTTGACTCATGCAACGAGAATACATTAATATCTCTCAATATGCTAACTGTTCATCACAATTTCAAAATAATATTAATATTTACACAATATAGCGCTGTCAAACGATTAATGACAATTAATTCCATACAAAATTAAAGATATATATGAAGTACATTTATTATGTTTATAAAAATACACATACAATATATATTTTGAAAATATCTACATGTGTTTACATGTCTATATTTATATTCATATAAATTATATTACAAATACATATATTTAATATATAAACATATTTTTTTTTTTAAATATATACATGCATGTGTGTGTATTTATATATACAATACATAAAAATATACACAGCACATATCCATATATAATCTGCTGTGCGTCGGGTGGTTCTTTGCCTCCACGTTGTGCATTCAAATCGTTTAATGCACAGCTAGCTGTTGATTATCCCGCTTATGCCATGGTCATTTGCCAGCATTAAATAATACAGATGTTAATAATATTTGCGCTGCAATATTTGACCGGAACAATAAAAATGACGGATATTTTCGTCAGTTACAACTTATTAGATGTAGCCTTCTACTCACTTTAAATACGATAGATCAGACAAATATATTAAGCAGTGCAGTAAGATTACATTTATTTGAATGAATTATAGCATTTATTTGAATTAACTGTTGAGTGAGAAAGAGATGCGTGTGTGAAGTAGCCTACCTGCGCCATGGTGCTACTTTCGCTGATGAGAAATATAATGTAGCAATTTAAGCTTAGATATTTTATACAGGAGCAGGGCAGTGTTTACAACAGCTTATGTGCTCCTGAATGTAATTCAGACACAGTTGGGTGGCAAAATTGAATTTATTTGAATGAATTATAATAAGTAGCTACAATAGTTCTTCAAATACATAAGCTCTCCCCATTCAAAATAAAGACAAATAAATAAAGCAGTGTTACATTAAGTTTAATGAAATGCATTTAATTAGATAAAAACGAGAAAAAATAAAAAAATAAAAAGCCTAGCTGAAAGTTTTGGCTGAAAGTTTTTTTTTTTTTTTTTTTTTTTTTTGTTTACATAATGGATGTTGAACTCCACATTTCCATTGATTGTAAATTAGACATGGAAAAGGGTAGGGTTATTTTAGGTTTAGGCGTGGAGGAGGATGGATCTTTGCTTGTTGAGGCTCGAGATGTAAGAATATTATTCCATAAATAAAATCTTTTTTAGCATATTGCCGAGGTAGTTGATTCCCATCGGCTCCTTGGTGAACCACATTGCAGTGTCCTCGAGTTTGCACAAAGGGATGCACCTGGGATGCAGATAAAAGGCTCCAGCATTGACAGGACACTTTGACAGGTATTTTTTTTTTATTTTTTCCGGGGGAAAGTTTTTGTCAAGGGGGCTCTAAAATATATATTCTTGTATTTTCTCTGTGTGATGTGGTGTGGTATTTTTGTTTTTTTTTTTTTGTGTTTTATGTGCCAAGGTTAGGTATTCCAAGCCATTCTCGTCTTGTCGGAGAACGAAAGACTCTTTAGATAGTTTGTGGTTTCCTTCGCTCCCCCTCCATGTGAAACACAGCTGTATGTCAAACCAAACTTTCCGTACAAGCCCGATGGGTGTAAATGGGGAGAGAGCAGGTGAATTTTTAATTTTTCTCCAGGTTGGAGTGATGAACGCTGGTGTCTTTTCCATTTTTCCTGTAGCGCTTTATAACTGATTTAAAGATGGCATTGTTTGATTTAAAGTTTTTATCATTTATGATCTTGTGTTTCGTGATGTAACAGTTAATATCTGCTCTGATACACTTCAGGCTTGCAACACTGTATTCACAGCCGGTAGTAGTCTGAACAGAGGCATAAAATTCTCGCAATGTTTCATTAAGTTCAAAAGCCGAGTAAGTCTCAACAGCATCATTTTTTTTCTTCTGATACAAAAAGTCTTTGAATGTGGTAATTGCCCATTTAGTAGTCTTTTTTGTATTAACCTCATCCTTGTCGTCTTCAATCTGCTTCAGCTCTGCTGCTGTTATTTCCTTGTACTGTTTTCAGTTCATCTTGTGCCTCTGCCCATTTATCAAAATTGCCATAATGAACATATAAGCTAAATGACACGTGAAAATCATCCATTTAGCCCAGCTAAGTAAATTGGATATGTTTACTGAAACTGTCTCACTCTGTATTACTATTCAACTGTAACTGCATGTTACTATGGTTACCAATGTTTATAGGAAGCGCATTAATATAGAATGTGATTAAACTGACCTGGAACTACCTGTGCAGTTAAATTAATTTAATCAACACCTGCCAGCCAATCAGAATCGAGTATTCAGACAGACCATGGCATAAGTAAACAAAAACATCTCGGGTTACGCATGTAACTGTGGTTCCGAGAGAGATCGAGACGCTGTGCCCCCTAGAATGGGAAATGCCGCCAGCATGACCAATGTCTGTAGCATGTGTGAAACAATGCCAATCCTATTGGTGCACATGGCCCATAACTTCATAGGTGGGGTGCCTGGAAATATAAAAGGGCACCTGCTGAATATGTCACCAACTTAGCTGTCTGGAGGAGACGTAAACAGGCAGACCGAAGCAATGGCAACGGGGCACAGCATTTCATTCCTTTTTGGGGAACCATGATTACATGCGTAACCCGAGATGTTCGCCTTTTAGGGAACTCCATGCTGCCTCCCCCCCAGGGGGCACATTGGGGAATGAAATCCAACTATGCCATGCCGAGGCATGTGCCTGTCCACCTGGTGGGAGAGCACCAAAAATGCAAAAGGCATACGCAAAACCTTTCCTCAGAAAGGGGCCAGGCCACTGTCACCACGGGCTGTTCAAATAATCTGGTAGAAATGGGGAGAACCAATTAGATCAAGGGGAACACCCCAACCAAGTTAAGACCACAGCTATCCTCAGATAGCTATGCTAAGAAACTGGGGAGGCCAAAGTCCAGGAAAGGCGATAATTGTGATTGTGTCCCCCTTGGTTGCTCTCATGGAGGATCAGGTTAAGGAGGCAGCAAAACTTGGTCTGTGTGCTGCACAGCTTGGTGTGCACAATGATCGAGAAATCATGAAGGGGAATTTCAGCCTTATTTTTGGTAGCCCCGAATCTTGGATTCTCAATCCAAAATGGAGAGCTATGTTGGCATCAACCCTATACCAAGACAACCTCGTCGCCATTGTCATTGACGAGACACACGTCACATACAAATGGTGAGATTGCATACACAGGTTTGGTTATTAACTGATCACTGTCACCACGGGCTGTTCAAATAATCTGGTAGAAATGGGGAGAACCAATTAGATCAAGGGGAACACCCCACCCAAGTTAAGACCACAGCTATCCTCAGATAGCTATGCTATGTAAACAATACTAGCCTAGATACACAAGACCACTGAAGAGGCTAAACTTAAATTAAATTAAAATTGTTTAATGCACAACTAGCCAAGCATTAGCCTGACTACGTCAGACTTCGTACCTCCGCTCAATTACAGTTTGCTTCTGTACTCAGTCTGAGGTAGCAAACCAGCTCCCAGATTTTCTCCGGCTCTGCACCAGCCGTCCAATCAACGAATAGAGGGCGGGCTGAGAGCCGTAACGTAGATGCTAAGCGAATTTAAGATTGTATTTTAGGTTAGGAAATTCGAAAACGACAGTGGACATGGAGACACGGGATGCTATTCGCTCTGTTGTGGTGAAAATTCCCGGCCTTTGCCAACTGAATCCCAAACAAGAAGAGTGTTTGTTTCTCATTTTGAATCGAGGTGATGTTGTGGCCCTACTCCTGACAGGTTTTGGGAAAAGTTTTATTTATCAACTGTTACTGATCGTCAGTGAGAAACTGGGGAGGCCAAAGTCCAGGAAAACAATAATTGTTATTGTGTCCCCGTTGGTGGCTCTCATGGAGGATCAGGTTAAGGAGGCAGCAAAACTTGGTCTGTGTGCTGCACAGCTTGGCATGCACAATGATCGAGAAATCATGGAGGGGAATTTCAGCCTTATTTTTGGTAGCCCCGAATCCTGGATTCTCAATCCAAAATGGAGAGCTATGTTGGCATCAACCCTATACCAAGACAACCTTGTCGCCATTGTCGTTGACGAGGCACACTTCACATACAAATAGTGAGTTTGCATACACGGGTTTGGTTATTAACTTCAACAAGTTCATTTATAACACACGTCATATCCAAACGTTATGTGATTGGCTTACGGGTACAACAATGATTTTAAACTTCAGACAAGCACCCCCTCCCCCCCACGAGAAAGTAAACGCTTGTCAATTATGCTCTTCCAGGCTCTATCTACTGTACGAAGCAAAGCGAAGTAGCAGAGTTTGGTATTACCAGGCTAGCCAAGCATTATCCCATTTATACCTTATACTTATACCGTCATTTGCCAGCATTGATAAGTTAAAGCTGTTAATGATGTTAGTAGCGCAATATTTGACCAGAAGGGTAAAAATTATGGTTATTTTGGTTAGTTATGGCTCATTAGCTCTAGCATTCTGCCTGCTTCTGCATATGCTTTTTATTTTTTTTCTATGTGGCCACATAAGAAGTGCACAGCCACACATGCATGTAGCTTAGAGGAAACATTACTGACCATCACCCAGTGGGGTAGTAAATGCATCAAGCATAGCCTGTTTCCCTTACTTTCTCTCCCTGCCATCACACTGACCTTCATGATGTTGCAGGGTGATTGTGAAGCAAAGACCAATGCCCCATTATAAAAGTGGAAACTGCCAGGCAGTACTAAATACCAGTGAGTGCAGCAGGGGTATTGGGTAATAGCCGCAAGGAGGGCGTGCACAGGGAAGCAGTATACTGACCCCAAGTGACCACCATGATTCAGGGGTCAAAACCTCACTTCAGGCATCTGCTAATTTGGTGGATGAACTGGCCTGTGTTTTCGCAATTATCAGGGAACATGTGTGTGAATGCTTCTCAGGGGACAGAAGACAGAGGCATGAGGGTGCAGCTCGGGCTGGGAAGGGTGAGATAAAAAAAGGGGATAAAATGTAAAAAAAATAAAATAAAAAAAAGGTCCAAGTAATAGATGGACAACCCCTGGTTTTGCAAATATTAATAACCTCACGTGACCCGAAGAATGAATACAAAAGACAACATGACCTAGTTGTTATCACCACAGAGCCTTTAGAAGTGTCATTCATGGCAGCTCTCCATAATCCTATGACAGGATTTTACTGACCAGGCATTTGCAGTAAAGATCACAGATGGTGGCAACTTCCCGTGAACACAAAAAAGCCCCATTACCTCAAAAGCACCATTGTGTCCTTTCCCCTTGATTGAGGTCCCATTCAAGTGAATTTGTATGGACTTTATCAAGCCATTAGACGACTCAGCACAGGGGCATCACTCTGCTAGACTATGCAAGCTGATGCCCAGAAGCAGTAGTGATCTGTACCATTGCAGCAAAAAATGTAGTGAAGGCTAGGTTTGTGAATATATCTATACAGTATCTATTTATATATACACACAGTGTACATGCCACATCCTCATTTATTTTGCTTTTGTGTATACTAAATATTTTAGATTAACAAATGAAATACAACATAACATGATTAAATACATTTTTTAAAGCAATTTGATCACCCATGTGAAAAAGTAATTGCCCCCTGAAACTTAAAATCTGGTTGTGCCACCTTTAGTTTGTTTGCATTTGCATTTAATCATTTAGCAGATGCTTTTATCCAAAGCCACTTACAAATGAGAACAATAGAAGCAATCAGACCAACAAGAGAACAACAACAGTATACAGGTGCCATGACAAGTCTCAGTTAGTCTAGTACAGAACACGTAGCCCGGGTTTTTTATGCTAGACAAGAAAATAAAAGGTAAGTGCTAGTATTAGTTGGTTAAGTGCTGGTGAAAAGTTGAGTCTTTAAATGTTTTTTGAAAATGAGTAAAGACTCAGCTGTTCGAATGGGATGGCACCACAAGGCGTCGTTTACTTGCAGAGCGCAAACTTTTGGAGGGCACAATAATTTCTTTAGCAGCAATAATTGCAACGAAATGGGTCAAAATGCTTCTGTTTTTCACAGTGCTTTTCGGCCCAATCTTTCTGCAGAACTGCTTTAGTTCAGCACATTGGGTGGTATTTGAGCATGAACTGCCAATGTAAGGTCTTGCCACCACATCTCAATTACTTTGGCTCATTGTCTTGCTGCATAAGCCAGATCCACTAAAGCCTCAACTGACAGAATGAATCAGTAGTCTTCCATGTTGTCTCTGGGTCTTTTGTGACTTCTGGATGAGTCCCCACTATGCTCTTGGACAACATTTTGGAAGTTCGGACACTTCTGGAATGATTTCTACAGCTAGTTTTTCTATTTGGAGATAATGGCTCTCACTGTGCTTCTCTGGAGTCCAAGAGCCTTTGAAACAGCTTTGTAACCCTTCTCAGACTGATGTAGTTCAATCACCTTCTTCCTCATCATTTCTGGAATTAGTTGTAACTGGCATAGTAAAAAAAATAAAAAATAAATAAATAAAAAAATGTCCCCACAAGGACAAGGTATAAAAATTTGCTATTTTTATAATTCATATACACCTAGTATGCCCTGAGGGTAGGTAAATCATAGGCTAATTTTAATTTTTGGGGGAACAAACCCTTTAAAGGCAATAAAAATGAATGTAGCACTGAATTGTAGCACATATATATATTTGGCCTGTCAAAATTAGCATGTTTATGCAGGCAATACATTTTTTCAGTGTTAAAACGTGTTAAAAATATTTAACGCAGTTAACGCAGGGGCAGGGCTAGGTTTGGCCACCCCACTCACAACTGCTGCCTCTGTCTGCTTTTTCTTGACAAGAAGTGCATTTATTTAGTCGTAGAACATCTTTACGAGCACATCAAACCGGAGATGTTTCAGACGTGTGCTCCAACGAGAGCGAAGACATTACTGTGCTTGCAGCGCGTGTTCTTCAATTGCACGCACAAAAGCTACAGCGCGTGCTCTAGCTTTTATCATTTCATATCAAAGCGCAAAATAAACTATACGTGAAAGCAATGCTGTGGTTAGTTAAGTCATGAAGTTACCAAAAAGGCGATTAAAGCTGCCTTAAAACTGTGCATGCATGTAATATATTATATATGAGTCACATTTAAGAACATGTATCTGAAATGGTTTTCAAAACTGTCCTGGAGCAGCCCAGCGCTGTCTCCCTCATCTAACACACCCGATTCACCTTTCAGTTCATTAGTAGAGACTTTCAGACCTGAAGTGGGTCAGAAAAGACAAAGAGAGTTGAGAGAAAATGCGATGTGTGTCAGATCCGTGTCACATTCAGCAGCGGCAGCTCTTAAAGTAATAGCAGCAAAATAATCTAGAAGATTGAAAAGAAGATGAAAGCAATAACTTTAATTGCATTAAGGATTCATCTATATTTCATTTAGAATTTAGTGTTTGATCACTTTATTCAATTTCTGTATATTTCTGCTGAAGGGCACAGGTAGGTAAATATGACATTTATTGTAATGGGTTTATGTGAAGATTGTTTTAAGTTCATTTAAATTAGAAATTATTTTTTAAAGTCTAATAAATGTTAAAATTGATAGCTCTCATTTATACTGTCACGTTCAATGGCTATTGTCAATGGTTAAATATTAGGGGGAAAAACAATTTTATAGAGACGTCAGTAGTACTGGTATCAGTGACACTGGCCTTCAGTAATAAAAAAAAGATGCCATTAAACAAATATTAAAAATATACTGTCTTTATGTTGTGTGTACATTAATTTGAAGATTGGCTGTGAAATTATTGCAATATAAAAGTATATTTCAAAACTTAAATGTTAGGTGGGATTAATCGCGATTACTTGCTAATAATTGCAGAAAAAATGAATTTTTTTAAATAGATTGACAGCACTTATATATATATATATATACATACACACACACACACACATATATACATTATATGATTTATTTATTATATGTTTTATTTATTTTATTATTATTTTTTATTTTTATTTTTTCAGAAATAGCCTGTTTAGTGCCCTAACTGTGTATTCCTTTATTAAACAGCTGCAGAACTTCAAGACATCAAAGGATTGATACCTTAAGTTCTTTTCCACAAACTCACTGTCAGTCCATGTGGGTTGAGAAAGAAGTGTGGTTTTCAAAGCACGAGGAGACACAAGCTCACTAGCTTCTTCCCACTGATAATCTACAAGAACAATTTGAAACTCTCATAAAATAACACAAAACCACTCTGTTTTTTCATTTCTTTTGAAACTACAGATGATGCTATCCCATTAGACTGTCCACGGTACATCTGCTGCTTCATTATTACCATCATAAACCATTTCCCCACATCGTCTCCAAAGTCAAAAGACAGGAAGAATTCCATGGCAGTGGTTTCTTCCTGGCACAGCTTGCTCATGTGAGCATGTGAAGACACGTCTCTCCACATTAGGCCAAATTTTCACTCTCCTCATTATCTGTCCTTCGTATTTCAGGATGAAAATAGAAGTGCAATGTCTGTATTAGCATCCTAAAAATGGTTTCTATGCTCTCAGCTGCATCTGAGTGTGGAGGCAGACATGAGGTGTAGAAAACTGTAGAGAAAAAGCAATAAAGAATGGAAGAGATGTGGATGGATTTGCATGTAGGGCGTATGGCCAGACTTACAGCTTGAGAACTCCAGGGGACATGAATGTTCATCCATCGGAAAGTTATTCAGTTTAAGCTGGCACTCTGCATCAATGGTCAACCTACAGACAGAAATTTCCTTAATTACAGTTCTTTTTATAAGCCCTTTCATTAGCTCACCCCTCATTTATATGGATGGCGCTAGAATACGCTGATGCACATACAGCAGCACAATAATGAAACGACTGACAAATCAAATGCTATCAGCTGCAGACATGCATCATAATTGTTATAACTGGATGAATTCTTCCTGAAAGCAATTAATCAGACTAGAGTTGCATAGTGAATCAATTAAACAAGTAAGAAAGAACATCAAACCGTGATCAGCTGTGAAGTGTTTTATCAATGGTACCCAACAAAAGCTACCCAGATAGCAAGGCAATGTTCAGTTCTCATCCAAACCATAATTTTGTTTAAGAATGACATTATCATGTTTAAAGCATGTTGGATCAGCATTGAAAATCTGATGAAAAGGCACACATGGGAGAAGACAGTGACTTCTGTAAAGCTACTATCCTATTTTAAATTATAGCATTGTGTTTTATGTAAAATGTATAATGTAAATTAAAAATTACAATACTATTTTTGACCATTTATGAACGTCAAGAGAGCAGTGCAAGGACATCTTTTGATGTTGTTTAAAAAATAAGAAAACAGAAGGTGGTCAGAATCAGTATTTCATGACATTCCTTTGACGAAACATTAGAAAGAGCAGCTGACATCAAGTACATTCAACGAGGGATCCTCGTTAAGGTTGCATTTGGTTACTGAAAACAAATGCAGTCACCAATGTTACGTAAATGTGTTTATGTCACACCCAGGGGCTGGCTATGCTTTGACTAAGCCACACCCCTTCTCAACTTCCACCTCGAGGAGGTCCCAAAAGCCAACCCAATGGCCAAACAACACGAGAACAAGTAAGTGATAAAACAATCTTTATTTAAATATTTAAAAATAACTTGGGGAATAGGGAAAGGGCAATTAAAACTAAACTCTGACTCGGCCCTCCAGATGGGCTATGGCCGGGAAGAGGTCAGGGAGAAAGGGGGCCACGGGGATCCGGGGCGTGGGACTCGGGCCCCGGCCTGAGTCTTAGGTATCCGTAGCGCCCTCCTTCTTCCTCCTCTTCGCTGAATACAGCTCACGGTAAGTACTGGTTCACACAGTTTCGTTCTCGGGGTGCTCACTCACTCTTTCTCTTCCTCCACAGGCAACGGCTGGGACACAAAGGCACAGTTAATTCGGCTTGGTTTTGCTCTCACCTCTTCGCTGATTGCAGCTCACAGGTAAGTACTGGTTCACACAGTTCGTTCTCTGGGTGCTCACTCTCTTTCTCTTTCTCCACAGGCAACGGCTGGGACACACAGGCACAGTTAGTTCAGCTTGGTTTTGCTCTCACCTCTTCGCTGATTACAGCTCACAGTAAGTACTGGTTCACACAGTTCGTTCCTTGGGTGCTCACTCGCTTTCTCTTTCTCCACAGGCAGCGGCGTAAGTACAGGTTTCCTCGGTCTCTCCTCGTGTTACCCACTCTCTCTCCTTTTCTCTCCACAGGTATCAACTTGGGCACAATAGCACAGTTAGTTTGCTTTGAATGGCTCTCACCTCTGGGCTGGACACAGCGTACTGTAAGTACAGGGTTCGCTCTATTCCTCCTCGTGTTATTCACTCTCTCTCCTTTTCTCTCCACAGGGCATCAACTTGGGCACACTAGCACAGTTAGTTTGCTTTGAATGGCTCTCACCTCTGGGCTGAACGCAGCGTACTGTAAGTACAGGTTTCCTCTGTTTCTCCTTGTGTTACTCACTCTCTCTTTCCTTTTCTCTCCACAGGTATCAACTTGGGCACAATAGCACAGTTAGTTTGCTTTGAATGGCTCTCACCTCTGGGCTGGACACAGCGTACTGTAAGTACAGGGTTCGCTCTATTCCTCCTCGTGTTATTCACTCTCTCTCCTTTTCTCTCCACAGGTATCAACTTGGGCACAATAGCACAGTTAGTTTGCTTTGAATGGCTCTCACCTCTGGGCTGAACACAGCGTACTGTAAGTACAGGTTTCCTCTGTTTCTCCTTGTGTTACTCACTCTCTCTTTCCTTTTCTCTCCACAGGTATCAACTTGGACGCAAAGCACAGTTACTCTGCTTTGGATGGCTTTCACCTCTGGGCTGGACACAGCGTACTATGCTATCTCCGGAGATCTGAAGCACGCTCACAACATATACTGTACTGAACTAGGCTAGGACCAGCAGTCTCCTTGTCCTCCCGCGACGAAGTGCGTGAAGGCGGGGGTTTATCTGACAGGGACACACGGCAATACACAGCAGCCCACAGCAATATACAGCACCACGTCAAAATTATAGGTTTTCACAGCATGAAGACTCACCCACCACACTCAGTGTACGAAAAGGACACCCGTCTTCCTTCACTTCGCTTGGTTCGGATCTGGCGATGGAATATGCGGCCTAGCTAGTGATGTCGTCGTTGTGACTACTTCAATAAGTATTCCTTCGGCTCTCCCACCACGCTATATTAGGGGTAGGGCCGCCCTCCTCCTCCTGGAGAGATCTACACAACGCCAGGTCAATATACAGGGCACTTTCGACTGGCTCTTAGTACTTACATCAATGCCGCTTCCAATCCCCTTTTTCACGTCGTCTCAGTTCACCGTATAATCCGTTCACTTCTCAACCTTTAAGGTTCGCGATGTCTTCACAATCATACAATTCCAGCCTGAGGGAGAGAGAGAGTTAGACAGCCGCCAGCAGCGCACCAAGACGGGCACAACACAGTGCTTCACACACACCAGAAAGAGCGCCCAGACTGTGAAATAACTTGGCCTTAAGTACTGCCTTGTCCAGCGTATCCTCCAATCACCAACCGCTGTCCCTAACTAGGCACAGGTGCATCGAATTCCCTGATTTTCCTTCTTACGGCGCTACCGGAAATTCCGGTGTTCTGTTTTTCCGGTCCGGGCGGAAACACTTCCGGGCGGAACCAAACTTCCCGAATTTTGGTTCCGCCCCTAAAGATCGTCACCTTGTGACATCCTCCCCCGCCAATCCGTTCTAGTCCCTAGAACGTCCTCGGGCTGTCCACTCCCCATAGCGGGCAGGGGGTCGGCCTCGGTTCTCTCGCTGGGATCGTCCCACTGGTGAATCGGGCTCAGCTTGTTCAGGGGCTGCTTGTGGTTCTCTCGGGGGGCGATCGGGGGTGGTGCCACCACGGGTCTCCCTGGTACCACAGCCCAACCTTCAATCCAGGGGGCCGCTGGTACAGGTTCCGTGGGGACTTCTTCCACGGCTTCTTCTACGGGGTAGTTAGGGCATGGGCGAATCATGTTCCGGTGCACCACACGGTCGGGGCCTGACTTCCCTTCTGGCCGGATGGTATAGACCGGCTGTCCCGGCCTCTGCTGCCGGCAGACTACATAAGGGGTGGCCTCCCAACGGTCACTCAGTTTCCCCTTCCCCTGCCGCCGATTATCTCTCACCAACACCCTCTCTCCTGGCAGTAGAGGGGCTTCTCTAGCAGTCCGATCATACAACCGCTTACTTTTCTCTCCTGCCGTCTGTATCCTTTTCGACACCTGCTCGTAGGCGAAATGCAAGCGCTGGTGATGGCGCCCCACCCACTCCGTTACACTTGCTTCCTCTTGGTCGGCTGTCACTCCTAGGACCAGGTCAGTAGGCATTCGTATGTGTCTGCCAAACATCAGGTAAGTGGGGGCGTAACCCGTAGTACTATGTATACTGTTGTTATAGGCCTGTAGGAGGTTTGGCAAGGCACTCACCCAATCGTCCTGCCGTTGTTGGTCCAAGGTCCCCAGCAGCCCCAATAGGGTCTGATTGAATCTCTCACAGCCGCCGTTCCCCTGAGGATGATACGGAGTGGTGTGAGTTTTCGTGCAACCGTACAACTGGCATAGTTCTCTAATTACCCTGGACTCAAAGTTGGCTCCTTGATCGGAGTGCAGAAACTCCGGGCATCATGAACGTCTGGAAGACGGCCCGCCATAAAACTGTAGCGGTGGTGGTTGCAGTCTGGTCGAGGGTGGGGATAGCCCAAGCGTACTTTGTAAACAAATCCGTTATTACCAAGATGTTCTGGTAGCGATCTCGTGGTCGACCCAGTGTCAAGAAGTCCATAGCCATGATATGAAGGGGGGCCTTCGCATGGATGGGTACCATTGGCGCTCGGACCTCCCGTCTGGACTTAAACAATATGCATCTCGGGCAAGCTTGAATTAGGGCGTGCACCGATGCCTCTAGCCCGTATGCCAAAAGAAGAATCTCCTAAGCAGGGACACGGTCCTCTCCTGTCCCTGGTGCCCCAACTGGTTGTGGTAAGCCGAAACTAACGCCGTTACCTCATCTGCGGGGTACCACGATCTGGCGTACTTCTTCGCCCAACTTCGTGTCACTGACCCTTCTGCACAGAACGCCATCTCTCAGCTCCAGCCTGTCCCATTGCCCCAGCAGCCTCCTCCCAGTATCCGTCTGGGCTAACCTCTCCGCTGGCGTCAGCCGTCGGCCCTGTTCCAGCCATTCTCTTACCAGCCGCACAGGCCAATACCTTTCCAGGATCTACGGACACTCCAGCCGCACTGACCACGTGGCCCAGAAAGTTGACTTCTCTCCGTAGTAAGTGACACTTATTGGGCTGTAGTTTCAATCCGTACTTCTCCATGGCCCGAAAGACTTCCTCGAGGTGCCTCAGGTGTGAATCAAAATCTGGGGAGTAGACAATCACATCATCCAGGTAAACTAATACTGAGTCCATTAACTGACCTCCCAAGCACCGCTGCATCAGCCGCTGGAAGGTGGCCGGAGCGTTACAGAGCCCGAAAGGCATCCGGTCCCATTCAAATAGTCCAAACGGGGTTGTAAAGGCAGTCTTCTCCCGGTCTGCTTCGGCCACCTGCACCTGCCAGTAGCCACTGGCCAAATCTAAGGTAGAGTACCATGCCGACTGCGTGAGGCTGGCAAGCGAATCTTCGATCCGTGGCAAAGGGAAAGCGTCTTTCTTAGTCACGAGGTTCAGCTTACGGTAGTCCACGCAGAATCTCCAAGCCCCCGTCTTCTTTTGCACCAGCACTATGGGGGCCGCCCACGGGCTGCTGCTTTCCCTGACAACTCCTTGCTTCAGCATGCCTTGCAGGAGTGTACGTACCTCGGTATACAAAGTGGGCGGAATTGGGCGATACCTCTCCCGGCTGGGCCCTGCATCCCCGGTAGGTATATGATGTTGTACCACCTGGGTGCATCCGTAGTCTTCATCGTGGGTGGCGAACACATGCTGCCATCTCCGAAGGAGGGCCTGTAACTTCTGTGTCTGTGCTTGCTCTAAATCCTCCCCTTGTAATGACTCACCCGCCAGGTGGCTCGGCACACTCCTCTCCATACCACCCCATGGGGTGTCTACTTGTGTCAGGGCCACCTCGATGACAGTGGGGCACACCTGACGAAAACTAATATCCCTCTCTTCCCTTACTTGGTGGGGTGTAACCGTTGTCAGACGGGCTAATCGTTGGTGCCGATGTAGTTAACACCGCGTATGGGTGTACATTCCGTATCCTCACGGGGACTCTCCCCCGCCGGACCGTCGCTAGTCCTCGTGCCACTTCCACTTGTGGACAATCCACATGGGGCTCCACCAGCACCCACTCTTCTGGGCCCGCTCTTCGGGGCGGTACTCGCGCCCACACAACAGCCTCACTTTTTGCGGGGACAGACAAAGCAAAACGACACATCACTCTTCCTACCTCTTCCTGTTCTCTGCGGACTTGGCTCATTTGCACCCTTCGACAGTCAGCTACCACACACTCCCACTTGGGCCTCTCTGCAGGTGGTATCTTCGATACGGGCCTAGCCCGAAATAGCTCTTCCCAGCAATCACGCGAGGACATTCATGCCCAACAGGGCTCGATGTGCACCCAGACAATGGTCTTGCACGATAATCACACCTTTCTGGGGGACCATCACTCCGTGAACCTCTAGGTCCGTCAATCGGTAGCCAATATATGGGATGTCGAGGCCGTTTGCGCCCTTCAGAGTAAGCCAGGGGGCCTCCGCCCCTGGTGCCCCTTGTTTCCCAAACACTTCTTCGGATAAACTCTCAGCAAATAACGTCACTTGGGAGCCTGTGTCTACCAGGCATTGAATCTCCTTGCCGCACACTCTCACCTTCGCCACGGGGCTACGCCCAATCATCTGGCTCCTAGAGCCATATCCTCTTCCAGGGTCTTCTCGAGGGGTCCCGGCCACACGACCCACAGTGGCCGGCCGACCTTAAAACCCCCCTTCTGACGCCCTGCGGGGCCCACACTGGCGGCTATAGTGACCTGGTTTGCCACAGCGGTTGCAGATAGGTCGCCCTTGCTCGTCCCATTCAAAACGGGGCCGGTTAAAGTGGTTCGGGCGCCTGAACGGCTCTCGGCCTCCCTCTGAGTACACTCGGTCTCGGGGCGCCGGCCGTGGTTCCTCCCGCGCCCGTCCTTGGCGCAATTCTCCTACGAGGGCTTTAGACAGTTCAGACATCTGATCGCGGACATCTTTCAAAAGTTCAGCCTTCAGTGCTTGCTTCCAGTCAGGGCCTCCGGGTTGTGCTGGTGCTACTTCACTGACGGCCGCACACACTGGGGGACCACTCACCTCAGTCTCATCACCTTCCAGGGCCAGTGCCTCTTTCTTCAGATCTTCGAACATAAGACCCGGGTCCCTTCGAAACTGGATACGTAGGCTCTGTCTCACCGGACCCTCCTTCAACCCCAGAAGAAACTGGTCCCGCAATAGAGTCTCTCCATCTCCCAACCCGTGGTCCCGACGGGTCTGTAGTCGGGCGAATTGCTCTTGCAACCTCAGGGCGAAAGCTCTAATCGGTTGGCGGGGGCCCTGCTTACAATTGAAGAACTGGGAGCGAAGGACAGCTACGGGGGTGTGGTCACCATACTGTTCAGTGAGGAACTGGAACACGGTTTGGGCGTTGGCTCTAACGGCTTCGGGGGCGGCATGCACCTCTCGCCGCGCTTCTCCATCCAGGGAGTTTAACACAAATTGAAGCCGCTGGGCTGCACTAAGGCCCTGTAGGTCGGCCAGGTACTCTAGTTGAGCCTTCCATTCAGACAATCGTACCTCGGATTCTGTCCCCCCATATTTTTGGATCCAGGGGCTCCCCATAAAAACGGGCATGGCACGGGGTTGGGCTGAAGGCCCCGCGTTGTCGGTCATTGGACGACCTTGGTTACTCAACTCGAGGTGGAGACCCTGCCGACTACGCCAAATCTGTCACACCCAGGGGCTGGCTATGCTTTGACTAAGCCACACCCCTTCTCAACTTCCACCTCGAGGAGGTCCCCAAAGCCAACCCAATGGCCAAACAACACGAGAACAAGTAAGTGATAAAACAATCTTTATTTAAATATTTAAAAATAACTTGGGGAATAGGGAAAGGGCAATTAAAACTAAACTCTGACTCGGCCCTCCAGATGGGCTATGGCCGGGAAGAGGTCAGGGAGCAAGGGGGCCACGGGGATCCGGGGCGTGGGACTCGGGCCCCGGCCTGAGTCTTAGGTATCCGTAGCGCCCTCCTTCTTCCTCCTCTTCGCTGAATACAGCTCACGGTAAGTACTGGTTCACACAGTTCGTTCTCGGGGTGCTCACTCTCTTTCTCTTCCTCCACAGGCAACGGCTGGGACACCAAAGGCACAGTTAATTCGGCTTGGTTTTGCTCTCACCTCTTCGCTGATTGCAGCTCACAGTGAGTACTGGTTCACACAGTTCGTTCTCTGGGTGCTCACTCTCTTTCTCTTTCTCCACAGGCAACGGCTGGGACACACAGGCACAGTTAGTTCAGCTTGGTTTTGCTCTCACCTCTTCGCTGATTACAGCTCACAGTAAGTACTGGTTCACACAGTTCGTTCCTTGGGTGCTCACTCGCTTTCTCTTTCTCCACAGGCAGCGGCGTAAGTACAGGTTTCCTCGGTCTCTCCTCGTGTTACCCACTCTCTCTCCTTTTCTCTCCACAGGTATCAACTTGGGCACAATAGCACAGTTAGTTTGCTTTGAATGGCTCTCACCTCTGGGCTGGACACAGCGTACTGTAAGTACAGGGTTCGCTCTATTCCTCCTCGTGTTATTCAATCTGACTCCACTGTGTGACCCTCTCTCATCAACTTGGGCACACTAGCACAGTTAGTTTGCTTTGAATGGCTCTCACCTCTGGGCTGAACACAGCGTACTGTAAGTACAGGTTTCCTCTGTTTCTCCTTGTGTTACTCACTCTCTCTTTCCTTTTCTCTCCACAGGTATCAACTTGGGCACAATAGCACAGTTAGTTTGCTTTGAATGGCTCTCACCTCTGGGCTGGACACAGCGTACTGTAAGTACAGGGTTCGCTCTATTCCTCCTCGTGTTATTCACTCTCTCTCCTTTTCTCTCCACAGGTATCAACTTGGGCACAATAGCACAGTTAGTTTGCTTTGAATGGCTCTCACCTCTGGGCTGAACGCAGCGTACTGTAAGTACAGGTTTCCTCTGTTCCTCCTCGTGTTATTCACTCTCTCTCCTTTTCTCTCCACAGGTATCAACTTGGACGCAAAGCACAGTTACTCTGCTTTGGATGGCTTTCACCTCTGGGCTGGACACAGTGTACTGTGCTATCTCCGGAGATCTGAAGCACGCTCACAACATATACTGTACTGAACTAGGCTAGGACCAGCAGTCTCCTTGTCCTCCCGCGACGAAGTGCGTGAAGGCGGGGGTTTATCTGACAGGACACACGGCAATACACAGCAGCCCACAGCAATATACAGCACCACGTCAAAATTATAGGTTTTCACAGCATGAAGACTCACCCACCACACTCAGTGTACGAAAAGGACACCCGTCTTCCTTCACTTCGCTTGGTTCGGATCTGGCGATGGAATATGCGGCCTAGCTAGTGATGTCGTCGTTGTGACTACTTCAATAAGTATTCCTTCGGCTCTCCCACCACGCTATATTAGGGGTAGGGCCGCCCTCCTCCTCCTGGAGAGATCTACACAATGCCAGGTCAATATACAGGGCACTTTCGACTGGCTCTTAGTACTCACATCAATGCCGCTTCCAATCCCCTTTTTCACGTCGTCTCAGTTCGCCGTATAATCCGTTCACTTCTCAACCTTTAAGGTTCGCGATGTCTTCACAATCATACAATTCCAGCCTGAGGGAGAGAGAGAGTTAGACAGCCGCCAGCAGCGCACCAAGACGGGCACAACACAGTGCTTCACACACACCAGAAAGAGCGCCCAGACTGTGAAATAACTTGGCCTTAAGTACTGCCTTGTCCAGCGTATCCTCCAATCACCAACCGCTGTCCCTAACTAGGCACAGGTGCATCGAATTCCCTGATTTTCCTTCTTACGGCGCTACCGGAAATTCCGGTGTTCTGTTTTTCCCGGTCCGGGCGGAAACACTTCCGGGCGGAACCAAACTTCCCGAATTTTGGTTCCGCCCCTAAAGATCGTCACCTTGTGACATTTATTCACAGAAAAAGTCAGGTTTTAGTCCATAAAATGTTGAGGTATTTTCCTATGCTAATGGCTCAAAATCAGCACTTTTAGCTGAGAATCGGCTGCTTTTATAATGATTACACTATATAAACCCTTCACAGTGCCCTCCGAAGGCAACGATCAATGTGTGTGTGTGTGTGTGTGTGTGTGAGAGAGAGTGAGTCTGGTGAACAGACAAATAAGACTATATATATAAATTATTATGAAACTTTGGTAAATATTTTAATTATTAAACAAATTTGTAATCATTATGAAAGGTAAGCTACACAGAAGAAATATCTGACCACACCCAAACCTTGAATTATTATTGTTATTATTTTTTTTTATGCAAACCTACCAAAGGTTTAACATACTAACGATTAAATGGAGTTGCTCTCAGGTGACATTTCATCAAAAACAAACAAACAAAAATAAATAAATAAATAAACAAGGAGGCGGTAGTCTAATGTAAAGATCTTTAAGGCTTGTAACTTTGGGCACTTGCATTCATAATACTGTAGAACTGGACTCCTGAAGCATTGTAATTGTTTATGTATGTATATATATATATATATATATATATATATATATATATACACACACACACACACACACACACACACACACATACAGTATATATTTTGAAAATATTTACGTTTATACATTTATATATTAATATTCTTATTTTATATTATATATAAATATATTTAATATATCAACATTTTTCTTAAATATATGCATGCATGTGTTTGTATTTATATATACATAATAAATATACACATTGAACACATACTATGTAAACAAAAACTTTTATTTTGTATGTGATTAATCGTTTGACAGCATTAATATTTATACATATACAGTATAGTATATTAGGACTAGGGTCCTTCTGGTCCCACTTTCACTGTTTTTTTTTTTTAAAAAACAGTGATTTAGAATCGCAGTAAAATGTTGATTCAGTGACACTACTGTTGTTTTTTTTTTACATTGCAGTTGATTATTTTTGTTAATTTCAATGATCATTCAAAATCAACAAGAATCTAAAATTAACATCAGCAACTACTGAAACTGTAACACTGTTTCAACATTATCTGAGAGTGCAGAACTGATATTAAACCAACATTACTTCGTAACTAATTCAGTATAATTTGCGTTCAACCTTGACTTTGCATTGTTTTAATGCTTGCTATCTGGGTACGTCCGGTTTATGCATGACAATTCACAATTAAAAAGTGCATTTACCTTAAAGTGTAAAGTATACGGCCGTCGTTCCATATCCGAAGCATGCGATTAGGTGTGGTGATCCAGTGGGCGTCTGCCTTCTTAGAGTTGCGGAAAAACGTGTCAGGGATCCAGATTTTTCCTACCATGTTGCTGTTGAGACGCAGAACCTTCATGGTGCTGTTGAACTTCAACCGCCTGTCATACCATGTCTGGGCGAAGAAGATGTCAATCGTGTACTCCTAAGGAATCAGAAAGGGCAGACCTTTCAGACATTTGTGTGATTGACAAAGACAAAACCAGTGCTTGAATGCATAGCCCTTAGTCCCAATGAGAATAAGCACTCAGCTTTGAGAAGAGAAGGGAATTGGATCATGAAATGTGGAGGATTGGCTGTTTTAAACAAGTTTGGCACAAATGAATCAATACATAAACACTGTTTTAATGTGTTAAAACCTAATCCTGGTGCAAATAAAAACGAACACGGGAGAAAACAGACATGTCAGCAACAATTGTAGGATAACACTTGTTATCTGTTTCGTATCGTTTCAGATGCACATGTTTAGGGACTGTCACAGCCCAAATTCCTTTTCTTACAGATGCATACCATACAGAAAAAAAAGGTGACAGTAACACTTAAGTTTATTTGGAGAACAGCCCACATCTCCAATGCATTTAATGGCAACAGGCCAAGCAGCATTTCTGTCTATGTTACAGAAAATGGGGACATTAACTGAAAATAGGAATTATTGATTGCTAACACATTTCATTATATTCGATAAGTATTTGGGGTCTGTTTCAAAATGACAAACAATGTCATGTCCACAGAAATGTTAACATGTATGGCTTTTGCCACCTCTTAAACTCTCTATTGCTCATCGGTGTGACTTTTAAAGAGAATGACAGGCCTGTAGTTCTAAAAAAGTGCTGATCAGAATAAACAGTATATAGAAACAAACATTAAATATATGAACCCCCTTGTTTTCAAATCAAAAATATCACCACTTTATTAACAGGTCAATCTTAATAATAGTTTGATTTGTATCTAATGATTTGCTGTATTACAGACATAAGCCCCTTTCACACATGCAGACTTTACTGGAAAATCACCGGTAAATTGCCATAACCTCAGTTTGAAGTTGTGTTATGCAATGTCTCTGGGCCAAAAGCAGCTGCACAAATGTGAACGTTTGACACAAAAATGATAACATTAACAAAAACAAAGATCGCGTTCACCCCTCCGTGTTTACAAACACAACTCCGGGAGCTGCAGCCGTATGAGATCATTTCTGGTTAATGGTTTCGCAGAATTTACCAGTATGTTGAAACTGATGTGTGAATGGTGCTTCACCAAAAAAAAAAAGACGGAACGCCGTTGCCTGTGTCAACAGTGCAGTTTTGTATATATGTATTTTTGTTTTTGTATTAAAGTTATTCCGGTAATTTTACGGCAATTTACTGGTATTACTGTCTAAAATGGGGCTATAATTTCCATTTTGTTTCCATTGTTTCGGTATTCTCCTTCTGTGTTTATTTGCTGTTTCTGTTAGCTTCCATGGTTTCTGATTATGTTCACCTGTGTCTTGTTTAGTTGCTTGTTTTCTCTTGTGTGTATATACTGTATACTGTATAGCCATATGTTTCAGTTAATATTTGTTCATTAATTGTTAATTTGTTTAGCTGTTATGTTTGTGGTTCCCTTTGGGTTGTCTCTTTGTTCTTGAATGATCTTCTTGTCTAAAATACTCACATCAGTCCTGGGACTGACAGAGAATACTGGACAGTATTCACTCCTTTAATTGTAAATCTCCCAGAATTACCTTTGTTTGGAATATGTCCAATTGTTCAGTTACTGCAGATATCCTGAATGAGTATAGAAGCCCGTTTCTGCCATTGAATATATATACAACGGTAATTGTCACTTTCTTTCTCAAAACTGTAATCTTTCTTCTCACAATTTGGCTTGCAATTGAAAGTTATAAAGTCATTGCGTGGTATGAATTCAAAAAATCAGAATTGTGAGATATAAGTTGTAAGAAAGTATTTTTGTTCTCTCAGAACTGGACTTTATAACTCACATTTGCAAGTTCATATCTCAAAATTCTGAGAAAAGTCAGAATTGTGAGTTTATATCCCTCAATTCTGACTTTTTTTTTTCTTGCAATTGCGAGTTCATATCTCACAATTATGACTTTAGAACTTCATATCACACAATTCTGAGAAAAAAGTATGAATTGTGAGATGAAAAGTTGCAATCACCTTTTAATTTTTATTCAGTGGCAGAAACAGGCCCCAATACTAATCATTATAGAATGTAAGCATTAATAAACATCCAAAATAAATATGCTACAAAAAATTGCATTGCAATTTGTAATATCACTCTGACATACAGTATATGTAAGAACATCAGCTTCACAGCTTTCAGTTTCTAATGTTAATAACATTTGTGTATAAAAAATATGCTAATACATTATAAAATAAAAATGCATATCCTGAAAGAAACACTATATACTTTTATATTCATAAAATGTGTTAGACGATATCTCTTACCATGTTGATGGCGTTTACTGGACCAATACTGTTGACAAACATGTCTGTGTGGATCACGGTTGGCTTGACTGTAGAAAGCAGAGGAGAGAAACAAGAATGTAAAATTAGTTTGGTTAGTTCAAAGTAAATTTAACAAGGTTTATTAAGGTAATAACAATGGAGTAAGTTTATTTATTTATTTTTTAACAAAAAACAATCAGAGCACATGAAAAAAGCCAGATGAACATATTATCTGACACTCTTGTTAAAGTAAATGACAACGTACTGCCATTATTTACTGACTTCAAAGGATATTCATTAAATCTCTGTTTGTGTTCTACAGAAGAAAGTAAGTTATAAGACAACATAAAATTATGACAGACTTAGATTTAATGAGATTTTTTTGGTGATCTATGCATGTTTCAATAACATTACACAAACAGAAAGTTCCTAGAAAACATTTGTCGACACTAAATCTGTGGCTGTATAATTTAAAACAAACTTCTCTTGTGGAAATGTTTTGCTTGATATTTCAATGACGTGCCATTAATCGATCTATGATTTAATTGTTTGTGGTCATTTCACAGCCAAATCTGATGTGCGATTAATTTGTGATTAATTAGATTATTCGGCACATTGTGTAATTAATTACATTTAGAGTAATTAATTACATTAATTTGATTTTCAATCGCTTGACAGCCCTAGAATACACTTTAGAATTAAGGAATGCACAGCATTTTTTTCTTAACGCTATTCAATTTTTATCTCCATTAATCGAATAACAATTATCAAATGTTCACTTTTTAATATTTTGGACACTGCATTCAAAATCCATTTCACTCAAAAACCCGTGGGGTCACGAGCGCCTGTGTTAAATGATGTAGTGCACTGGAGATCAGGAGTTTGTGTAATCACATCTCATCTAGGGTTTCTGTAACAGTATATCTTTGCCTGTCCATTATTCTGAGTGCAATGCATGCTGAGTTTAGTACATAAAGTAATTACATTCTTTTCATGCTGAAAATGTAAACCGCAGAAGGCTGTGCACTCAGATCTCATCTCATGTGGTCCAGGAACGATAACTTTATTACTTTTTTCTGTTTCTCCAATGTGTGTTTTTGGCCCAAAGATGCAGGCATCTTTTACTCTTTTACCATGCAAACTACATAGATAAAGTTTGCTGATGGTTTGATGTTTTTGGCTTATAAAACTTTGTCTAAAAGTTTTAATTTTGAAGGTTTTATGGTCAGACAGACAGAGAGTAAGTTAGATGAAGACCGGAAAATCAATAAACACTATGAACACCACATTAAACCACTTTAGAGCCCATTAAACTTCAACTGACCCCTCGGAAACCACATCAAACCAGTTCAGACCCAAATAAACCTCTTCAAACCCATTAGACATTATAAGAGCACTAAGAAATCTCAAAAGACCACATCTAGGCATTACTTTCATGTTTCTATAGTTAACATGTAGCTAGCATTGATAACATATTTCAGGATGTTTGGTGCTTGGCCCTAATATAACTGCTTGCAACTCTTGTTTTATTAGGGGCCAAGCACTGAAAGGACTGTAACCACTGATATAATTATTATTCCTCCCCAAATGTTGTCTATGGCAGCCCTATGAACCGTAGGAAGGAGAATAATGAAATTTGGCACACTTAAAGGGATGGCCCTCAATAGTAATTTGATTAATTCTGGTGTCTCTAGGGCCAACTCTATTGTGCCACCACAAGTTTAAATATTCTTAACTTTGGAACCCTTTGTCCTAGAAACAAACTAAGATCTTAATTTATCTCATGCTGATCAAAGTCAATATGTTACACTAAGGCCCCATCCATTGCAGTAGTTGCCATTTTGAAATGCATCATATTCCATTTTTTCACTACCCCTCCTTCAAATTTTGTCAGATGATTAACATGTGGCTCAGATTACTGGACCAAGCTGCACAGAAATGACTGGACAGCTTAGCATGGCTTTTATTATAATATTAATTTTAATTATGATATTGATAATAATAATAATAATAATAATAATAATAATAATAATAATAATAATAATGTTCTATTTATATAGCACCTTTCAAAACCAAAGGACGTGTTACATAAAGTTAATAGATAACATGAACACAAATACATATAAACAGTCACATGATCAAACAAATAAAGCAGACAGAGATTATCTTATGTTCTAGATAAGTAATACAAGCAAGCATGGCATTGAAAAATGAAGCAGACAGTCAATTTTGAGATAAGTTTTAAAGGTCTGGAGTGAAGAGACAACAGCACAAAGGTTTTGAGAAAGTTTGTTCCAGAGCTTAGGAGCTAAAATGCTGAATTCCCTGCCACACACACTAGAAAGTCTGAACTTGGGTCCTGCAAGCAAATTTCCAGAACTCGATCTTAGAGTATGCGTAGGGACATATTGTAAGGGTGAATTAATTCAGAGAGGTACAAAGGTACAGAACCATGACAAGCTTTGGAAACTAGGATGAGTATCTTAAACTGAATATGATAGATAATGGGGAGCCGATGTAATTGCTGTAAGACAGGAGTGATGTGGGCTGATATTTTGGTAAATGTATGGTCACAAGCAGCTGCTTTTTGAATTAGCTGTAAGCGATTAAGGGGTTTGTTAGGTAGGCCATATAAAAAGGAGTTACAATAGTCCAGGCGCGAAGTTATAAAAGCATGAATAACAGTTTCAGCATATTTGAAATTTAGTGAATGTCATAAACGGACAATATTGCGAAGTTGGTAAAACCAGGACTTGACAAGCTGGATGATACGGTGTTCAAAGCATAGTGCAGAATCAAATAGTACACCAAGATTACGTACTGAAGGATGTACTATAACTCTGTCGATATTTATAGAAAAGTCAAGATTAGAGGAGACCAAAGATTTAAGGCCAACTAACAGAATCTCATTTTTTTCAGTATTCAATTTTAAGAAATTCTGACCCATCCATACCTTAAGATCATGTAGGCAAGATGTTAAAGGACTAGGAGGAAAAACAGAGTTGGGGTGTGCAGAAAAATTTATTTGCGTATCTTCAACGTAACTGTGGAAATTTAGACCATGGCACTTGACCCAGAAAAAGCATGTAGATAAAAAACAGAAGTGGACCAAGAACAGATCCTTGAGGCACTCCACGAGAAGAAGTGACAGAACAAGACTTGTGTATCAATGCTAATATACTGTTGCCTGTCTGAGAGATGAGCTTAGCCACTGCAGGACAGACAAACGAGACAGGAGTATAGAATGGCAAACAGAATCAAAAGCTGCGCCCAGGTCCAAGAGGACTCGAAGACTGACAACACCAGTATAAGAGGCAAGAAGAAGGTTGTTCAATACTTGTCCTTTTGAGACTGTAGTTGTGTGGCGACCACTTTTTCTAAGAACTTAGACAAAAAGGGAAGGTTGGAGATTGGTCTAAAATTAAAAATAAAAAGTGATAGGTATAATGAGGCAGGGCCAAACATTTTTGAGCAGATGTGTTGGTATTGGGTCTAACTGACAGGAAGAGGAGTTAGAGTTCATAATCAGCTGTTCAACCACGAATGTGTAAAGTTAGAGAGTGCATAGGGTATCTGAGAGGCATAGGCCTGAAGGAGCAGAGGAAGAAAAAAATTGATAGATATTGTAAATTTTGTGTATAAAAAATCTGAAAGTTTTCACAGAGGTCAGAAAGATCCATTATGAAATGGAGATGGTGGTTTGATAAGTTTGTTGAGCTCAGAAAATAGGGTTCTGGGTTTATACCTTGCTTTGTTAATTGACTGACGGTTCTTAAAAGTTTAATTTGTTGTTATGCTTTCAGATGATATCACAACTGAACATCTTCATAAAAAGATAAGAGAAGCAGATTTGTTTTTTGGAAAGTGATTTCGAAAATTAAAATAGTATACCCAACACAACTCAAACAGAAGTAAAACCCCAGCTGAAAGAGTAAATCAGAAAGATGCAGTATTCCCACATAATACGTTGTATGCCTGGACAGTCAAACGGACACTAGCAAACACTGAATCACAGTTTGTAATTGAGAGGGAGTTTGGTGTGTTATTAAATCAAAATGTAAAGAGGTTCGGTATTCTTGGAGATTAAACATGCATTTGAGTCAGTTATTAAACAAAATGACACACTTGCTGAACTACCTTCAGTAGCTCAGATCTGAATATAAAAAAAGTAACAGAACCTACCTCCGATGTCTGGCCGCAGCTTGTTATCGTAGCCATCTAGTAAGCTGTTCAAAATATGTGTGACATCGCTCTCGTACACTTTGGGGGTCAGAACCCACGTTTTGTTTGTCACTTCATCATCATCACTTTCCAGCTGGACAGAGCTAAAGGGGAAACAAAAACAAAACAACTTAAAAAAGGTGAATCAAAGTTGATAATCTGTCACTCTTTTAACTGTCCTACTTTCAACATTTACGTAAATGCACTTTTATTTCTGTGGTCTCTAGAATGTAAGCTCATGTTGACATTGGATTGACATCATAGCAAATGTTCATCTGAGCTGGTTCTGCTCTTGTTAACAAACTGACAAACGAGTATACTGTAAATCTTTTTTTCCATCTGAAAGCAGACACATTTTGCTGAAATGTCTTCCAAAGAGCCACTAACGAATGTTTATCTAAATGACACAGTTTGTGAGGAAGAGGCTTCGATGTCCACTCAGATGAAGAAGAAAATAGTTTTCTTTACTTGAAATACTGGAGTGCAATCATGCAGTTTCTCCTTGTTAAACTTAAAATGCTCAATTTAACATATAAACCAAAATTAAAACCCTTTGCCATGACTGACAGATTTTTTTTCAACTGTTATATGGTAGGAGGCGCTATTACACATCTTCTGAAAGAGTACTATATCTCTGGATCAAAACACATGAAGAAGAAGCAGAAACGAGTGATCGTGTATGTAAGCAGACGCTGTATAGTATCTTAACCATCAAACATTAAACCGCAAATAAATCAAATCTGCCTTATGTTACTAAATGAAATGTTGACGCAGGAAGTATAACACCGCTGTAAAGCTTTGGATGTGTTGATAAAGTGATCAACCCCATCTACATTTTGATCTCCGTTCTGAATCTGATCCGGACAAAAACGTGATTTTTCCAGCTTTTTGTTCAAAATTTAGCTTTTTGATTAAACTTGCCCACATTCAAGTGTTAAAAAAGAACGCATGAAGCTAGAATGGTTTGTTTTGTTTAAAAGCAGAGGCTTTTAAACAAAACATGTTCAGATATTCATGAACATTTTGAACATTTTGTGAAAATTGCTGGCACCTAATAAACTACAGTCATTATTTCAAGAACACTTGACTACTCTCTGAATCTTTTGCACAGAGCACATGGAAATGTTAACAATGTTCATCAAAACAGAGAAATCAATTACATACAAACACAAGGTATCTAAAATAGCAATTATAAATGACAAAAAAAAAAAAAATGAAAAGCAATGCTTCTCCTGGGCTTTACACAACAGATGGAAGCAGATTCAGGATGCACCTGTTCTTAACTCCACTGAACTGAAAATGGCTGCTGTGATCTCCATAATTGGACATGTGACCATGAAACTCAACAAAGTTCTTTAAAAGACCATTTAACTAGAACCATAAAAAAGTGTGCCATCTAGAGGAGGACAAAGATAACGTTCAGTCTTTGCAGAGAGTGGGTGTGATGGTGGAGGCTGGAGACAGACAGACGTACAATAATAATGTTGCATTAGAGGTGGAAATGTGCTCTCGCTCCGTCTTTCTTGCTGGAAGCACTCCCAGAATCAGATTGTGAGGGGAAGGTGCGACAAACGCAAGCCTCTGTTTTGCATTTACAGCATTATCTCATGTGTTCTATGAGAATAGGCTATAATCATTTTAATCACATGCTAATGTGTTTCATAAACTACCTGATTGGGTTAAGAGTAGAGTTTATGTTTGAATAGCAGTGCATGGCTGCTATATATTTGACATCTTGAATGTCTGTCTGTCTATCTATCTATCCATCTATCCATCTATCTATCTATCTATCTATCTATCTATCTATCTATCTATCTATCTATCTATCTATCTATCTATCTATCTATCTATCTATCTATCTATCTATCTATCTATCTATCTATCTATCTATCTATCTATCTAACTGATTAAATTATTAACGTATACCAGAGGCAGAGTGATGCAATCACTCTCAAATGAATGCTGAGGTCCTTTGCAAAGCAATCAGACAACAATAGATGGTGTGAGGCAGTAACCATGGAGTCAGTAGAAGACAGAAAAGCACATCCTTGAGAGAAACATGACTGAGAGCTGTGCTGCTCTGGCGACTTCAGAAACATTTCAGAAAGGGGAGACTATAACACTTTCAAGGCATTTCACTGTACATTAATATGGGGACCCTAGCGCAAAATAAATATACTAAAATGTATTTGAATGTATACATTTATTTCATGCTAAGTATACAAATACATTTTCATATTTATGTACTGAATAAAAATACCCAGCGATTTATACTTGAACTGGTATACTTCAAGTCTGCTAAAATGAAACAAATAATTTTGTGCTTAATGCACTTGAATTGTGTGGAAGTAGTGCTAAAGTCCAACTAAAGATATACTGAAGTATATTTGATTGTGCTATAGTGGAACTATTGCAAGTATACTTCAGGTACACATTAAATATCTTGCATTTAAAGGCTGATATAATTCAAAGATCATACAATCTTCATCAGCAGTGACATTAAAACACATTTTTAGGCTTAATATTAAGAAATGTGCATTGTGCAAAAGTAGTACTCCAAATAAAGTTTAATTATATTTTTTATATCAGGAAATCTTGAGCAATATGTGTCCCTGCAGCACAAAAGCAGTCTTAAGTCTCTGGGGTATATTTTTAGCAATAGGCAAAAATACATTGTATGGGGGCAAAATTATTGATTTTTCTTTTATGCCAAAAATCATTAGGATATTAAGATAATTTTCAATGAAGATATTTTGCAAATTTCCTACCATAAATATATCAAAACTTAATTTTTGATTAATAATATGCATTGCTAAGAACTTCATTTGAACAACTTTAAAGATGATTTTCTCAATATTTAGATTTTTTTGCTCCCTCAGATTCCAGATTTTCAAATAGTTGTATCTCAGACAAATATTGTCCTCCTAACAAACCACACATCAATGGAAAGATTATTTATTTATATTATATATTTATATATTATTTCAGCTTTTACATGATGTATAAATCTCAATTAAAAAAAAAAAATTGTACCCTTATGACTGGTTTTGTGGTCCAGGGTCACATATGTCAGTCAATATGCTAATAGATTTGACCTATACTTAGTATGAAATAAATGTATTTTCAACTTTTTTTTTCTAGGAGAGGAGGCACCTCATCATGACAGTCTTTTCAACAACAAAAACCTTCCTGCTGAACTCTGTGCATATTCATTTTAAGCAGTTAACAAAAATGAAGACTTTTAGCATCCCAGAACAATTTGAACAATAAAACGAACATCAATTAGACCTGTCACAATGATTACATAATTGTCTCATCAAGATGTTAGAAGAATTAGAAGAAGCGCTTTGGTGGATGGATGGACACTGAATTCCAAATAAATGATTTTGTAAGTGACTACTAGAAATGCTTTGAGATTTCAGACCATGTTGAGTTATTCTGAACACAAAGCACTACAGGTTTATATATATACTGTCAACATTTTGATCTACCATACAAAGATAATGCAACAACATTTTATCCTTAAAACAAAATGATATAAAATATAACATATACAATAATGTGTACGTATATAATTGCATTATTATTATACTGTATAGAAAATAATGTAATATATACTCAAATACAGAAAGTCTTCTTTCATGTAAAATGAAAGCTTGTGGGTTTAACTGGACTGCCTTAAAAAGAAATTGCAAGATAACTGCTGCCTTTCAATTAATCACTGATCACAACAATTATCATATAATAACAATTAATTACATGCAATAATACTGATAACAGCATATTAGTGAGAGGCCTAATATCAATGAAATTAATATATTTCACACGTTTTTTCAGCAGTTTAATTGTTGCGTCTGTAATGTGAAACAGAGCTGGAGTGCACTGGAGCTCCTCTTCTACTGAGAACACTAGAAATTGAGAGATTATAATACAATATACTATATTACACATACTGTATTACCAGTACATTTTCAGATGCCTGCTCCAGTAATTGTCATATTAAAAATAAAAGAAAAAAATATAGCCTCAAACGGTGGTTTTCAAAGAGCAAGGACAAACGATTCAGTAATACGATGGCCATGCAAAAAAAAAAAAAAAAAAAAAAAAAAACACATTATAGAAGTATTATAGTATGCATTATAGCAGAAGATACAAATAATACTGAATTTGTTTCAGTTGCACAGCTATCCATCTTCTTTTTCTCCCCATTAGAACAGCTGTGGCCATTTGTAAATTGAATGTGTCTTGCTTCCGGTGTCATCCGCTTCCAGCTATTTGCTGTGCAATATTGTACACCAGTGTTTCATACCATTTTATTTTAATGTATTGTCTTAATTATAAACACACTGGTTTGAAGCATAACTGTTTTACCATTTACTGCACTTTTTTTATTCTTCTCGTTATTACTCTACAGCGGCTAATAAATCGGAAGACTGACATTCACAGAAAACAGCTTACTTCTGCGTTAAAAAATATGTTTTTAATATCATAAGGAATATAACAATATATAACAATAATTTAACATTTCATGATCTACAGTATATAAGCATTTTAGACATCACAGATCTCTCTCTCTCGCTCTCTCTGTATATATAAATAAACTACATGTCAGTATATACTGAACTATTTATGGAGATTTTAACCTGAGACCTAAGAGGATTTCCTATCATGTGCTTTCCTCTGGACAGCATTAGTTTTACAGCTGTTCTTTTAGAAATCACTGTTAGTCCCAGGAGCATCAGGGTAATTCATGAAATGCAGCAGGGATTCTAACAATCTCACCAATCTCTGTGACTGTTTCTGATGTACAGATGCTTGCAGGGAAGAAAAAGAATAATAATAACTAGAAAAATAAGAAAAGAAAGTCAGAACAGCTATATTCACAGCTTGAACCATTAATAAACACTCTTGCCTGGATTGGAAAATAAGCTTTTTAATTAGTCTTTAAAAATTAAAAATTCCTTGCAGTGTACTTGAGATGCAGGTCTTCATCAACCCCCTAAGCACATAACCAATGACAGAACAGAAGTAAAATCATAAGATTTTTACGAGTTTAATGAGTAGACATTCCACACCAGCATTTATTCAGGATCAGTGTTGGGGAAAGACTTCTTAAAACAGTAACTAACCACGTTACTTTGCTACTTTTTATGAAAAGTAATTTGTTACTTTTTCGTTACTTTTTCTTATCTGGGCTGGGCTTGCATGTTCTTTTTTAATATAAAAATTTCTTCTTTTTTTTGCCAAATGTAAAAGCCCTTTCACACCAAATGTGAAATGAATAAGCCTCAGGCTGAAGGAAATGTAAATTCACATCTGTACAGTAGAGGATGCAGGAAAAGAAAGTTCAACAATAATAATAATAAAAAAGATTCTTATTTGTATAGTATAGAAGTACAGTAAGGTCATGTTCACACAGCGCACACATCTGCACTTACTCTGATTTCTCTCAACATGCAGACAGGAGAGCTGTCAGACAATACATGGAAAAAGTACATTAAAAAGTAATGCGTTACTTTACTAGTTACTTGGAAGAAAGTAAACTGATTACATGACTCATGCTAATTGTAATGTTCATTACCACCAGCACTGTTCAGCATGCAATGTTAAGCTCAAAATTAATTAGAGTTAACCCAACCTTTCTTAAAGACACATTAAGGTCTGCGCCGATAGTCTTGTGGGCAGCTCGTCCACATACATACAGTATTCCTGGTTTAATGTTTTTTGAAGGAAACTAATGGGACATGAGCTACCAAGTCCAATGTTGGCTACCACAATGTGCATTTTCTAATTTTCTTGCAGCCAAAGGTCCTAAAAAGACTTCATTTTCGTCATGCAAAGTATAATGGTACGATGTAATGGTATACAACAATATAGTATGAAATTGTTTCAATTTTTGCAATGAACTATGTGTGAGGAAATAACTGCGTGGCTCAAATGGCTTCTGTGTGGTGGTAAGAGCCATTGCATCAGATTTTCATTTCATCCTTATTGGGTATAATGAAATAACATGTCTGCTTACTGCAATTCAAAAATCAGCCCATGCAGCGATGCAGGAACACGCTCACCGTAACCCTTTTGTGATGGTTCTCAGTATAAGAAAAGGGGATGATATTTCCCTTGATGGGATGCTGATGCCATTTTTGTTTACTGGGGCCAGCTCCTCCACTGAATTACATTATCTGATGCATGTAGCCCGCAGAAGAAATCAGATGTCCCCATCTACACCGTCCTGAAGATAAGGCACTATTAACAATACATCAGCTGACCTGTAATGTCCTTCTGTTCCCTAATTAGATGACCTTTAAACAGTCTGGATATTCACAGATCTTAAAACTTAATCCTAACTAAATAAGATCGCTCACACTTTATTCTAAGGTCCAATTCTCACTATCACTAACAATAAACTAGAACTATTCAACAATAAACTCATAATTTGCTGCTTATTCATATTTAGCAGGGTAGTTGATAGGTTTAGGTATGGGGTAAGATTAAGGGATCTAAAATATGCAGAATAAGGCATTAATATGTGCTTTATAAGTAATTAACAGCCAATCTGCTAGTGATGTGCATGCTGGATAATAGTTTGAATTGGTTCTTAAAATTGAGTGTTACCATAAGATGAGTTTGGAGTTTAAATAGGGTCAGATTTAATTTTCAAAAAGAATTCTTTGAAAAAATTGATACATTATTGCAGCTTTTGTTGAGTGGTTCCGCTTCAGGCCTGTTTATTTTGCTCTTTTAACTATGCATTTTTATATTTTTTGGCCTGCAACTCACCAAACTGAGAACCACTGATTTATGAATCTGGACCAACATTGATTTATTTTTTATTTTGTAAGTACAGCCAATTTTTTACTACTACCCTTTTCGATTTGTTTCAAGCAAGGAAATCAAAGACATAGCACATATTTGTATTTATGGATCAGTAACACTTCAATAAACGTGCTTTTACTGTATTCTGGACACTTGGGAAGATGAGATTCACTTCTGAATATCATAACGTACGGTACATCTGCAACACACCGCATGCATTTGGGAGTCAACTTTCAAACATCTGAGCTTTGGTTCTGAACATCTTACGTGATAGGGTTGAGGTGTTACTACAGGCCTTGCTCTTAAACCAGCATGCTGAGAGATATCAAAGGCAGCAGCAACCTTTCATCACACCACTAGTCAGTGTATATTAGTCCCTGTGGTGCGACTCCAGATGAAAATGTCATGTGGTCTTTGGGTGCCACCGACACGTGTCACATTGACAGCCATCTGATGAACTTTAGATCCCCGTGAATCTGACACCTGCCTGCTATTCCTTATGGGTCAGAAAATTATACCCTCGTATCATTCAAACAGCCTAATGAACAAAGTAATTTAGGTGCAAAATACAGGTCCTTCTCAAAAAATTAGCATATTGTGAAAAAGTTCATTATTTTCCATAATGTAATGATAAAAATTAAACTTTCATATATTTTAGATTCATTGCACACCAACTGAAATATTTCAGGTCTTTTATTGTTTTAATACTGATGTTTTTGGCATACAGCTCATGAAAACCCAAAATTCCTATCTCAAAAAATTAGCATATTTCATCCGACCAATAAAAGAAAAGTGTTTTTAATACAAAACAAAGTCAACCTTCAAATAATTATGTTCAGTTATGCACTCAATACTTGGTCGGGAATCCTTTTGCAGAAATGACTGCTTCAATGCGGCGTGGCATGGAGGCAATCAGCCTGTGGCAC
Organism: Cyprinus carpio; assembly: GCF_018340385.1. Lineage (NCBI taxonomy): Eukaryota > Metazoa > Chordata > Actinopteri > Cypriniformes > Cyprinidae > Cyprinus > Cyprinus carpio. The sequence continues at coordinate 19,789,392 of NC_056617.1, read as the reverse complement.
TGCTGAGGTGTTATGGAGGCCCAGGATGCTTCGATAGCGGCCTTAAGCTCATCCAGAGTGTTGGGTCTTGCGTCTCTCAACTTTCTCTTCACAATATCCCACAGATTCTCTATGGGGTTCAGGTCAGGAGAGTTGGCAGGCCAATTGAGCACAGTAATACCATGGTCAGTAAACCATTTACCAGTGGTTTTGGCACTGTGAGCAGGTGCCAGATCATGCTGAAAAACGGAATCTTCATCTCCATAAAGCTTTTCAGCAGATGGAAGCATGAAGTGCTCCAAAATCTCCTGATAGCTAGCTGCATTGACCCTGCCCTTGATAAAACACAGTGGACCAACACCAGCAGCTGACATGGCACCCCAGACCATCACAGACTGTGGGTACTTGACACTGGACTTCAGGCATTTTGGCATTTCCTTCTCCCCAGTCTTCCTCCAGACTCTGGCACCTTGATTTCCGAATGACATGCAAAATTTGCTTTCATCCGAAAAAAAGTACTTTTGGACCACTGAGCAACAGTCCAGTGCTGCTTCTCTGTAGCCCAGGTCAGGCGCTTCTGCCGCTGTTTCTGGTTCAAAAGCACACGCCTGTGCACGGTGGCTCTGGATGTTTCTACTCCAGACTCAGTCCACTGCTTCCGCAGGTCCCCCAAGGTCTGGAATTGGTCCTTCTCCACAATCTTCCTCAGGGTCCAGTCACCTCTTCTCGTTGTGCAGCGTTTTTTGCCACACTTTTTCCTTCCCACAGACTTCCCACTGAGGTGCCTTGATACAGCACTCTGGGAACAGCCTATTCGTTCAGAAATTTCTTTCTGTGTCTTACCCTCTCGCTTGAGGGTGTCAATAATGGCCTTCTTGACAGCAGTCAGGTCGGCAGTCTTACCCATGATTGCGGTTTTGAGTAATGAACCAGGCTGGGAGTTTTTAAAAGCCTCAGGAATCTTTTGCAGGTGTTTAGAGTTAATTAGTTGATTCAGATGATTAGGTTAATAGCTCGTTTAGAGAACCTTTTCATGATATGCTAATTTTTTGAGATAGGAATTTTGGGTTTTTTCATGAGCTGTATGCCAAAATCATCAGTATTAAAACAATAAAAGACCTGAAATATTTCAGTTGGTGTGCAATGAATCTAAAATATATGAAAGTTTAATTTTTATCATTACATTATGGAAAATAATGAACTTTTTCACAATATGCTAATTATTTGAGAAGGACCTGTATAGTCTTAAGCAGATTAGAGCGATAACCCTGAGTGTCAGTATTAGCAGCTCTGTCAATGCTTTTCCTTCAGTAAGTCACTGTTAATCAATCAACGATTTCAGCACTGTTAAATACAATTTCTGCTCCTAGGTTTGCACAGCTCCTGTATTGACAGTTTGAATCCCTCAATAACTGTACACAAGGTCTAGCTGTCCTTTCCCAATCAATTATCGCTAGCCTATCTCAAATACAGGTGCCTTTCTGGACGGACGCCCTATGTGAAATTGGCTGGGATGTACTGTATGACAGAAACTTGTTATGACATCAAATCTGTGACTGATAGCCAAAATATTTATCGCATTGTCCTGACAATGGACAGCAAGTATTAAATTACAAAGTACTGGAACATAAGCAGGCTTTTACTATAATTACAATAGATGTCTTTGTCAATAATCTCTTTGAATGTAGAAAGCCCATGTGACAGATGCATCCTAAAGGTCATAAAATGCACAATGTTTTTATTTAAATTTGTATCCTTAGCATCCCCCCCCTGTCAAAATCCCCCCCCCCCCCCAAAAAAAAACAGAAGATCAGAAGATTCATTAATATGGGTGCATATCAAAATAATAGCTTCATTTCAAAATGACTATTAGTTTTAATTTTGCACACACAGCTCAGGGAACCAAACATAAAGTAAAGCCATCTCAACAAAACACAACACTTAAAACCCCCTGATATTCATTTTATTTCATTATTTCAGTACTTTAATATTATTATTTGCTTCTAGTGCTTGTGTGATGTGTCCACGCTCAGACTGTGTAGTTACAGGCCAGAATTGTTGCTGATTCTTCATCAGCAGGTGGAGAGGAGGAGTCAATCCCTGACTTAAATCTTCTTAAAACAAACGTCTTGACTGAAATGGCGTCACGTACACAGCAAAGCTTTGAACTTTAGCCCTTGGCTAAACACACTGAGAAATAGCATGCTTTTGCATCTGTCCTAAATCTGTCCTGAATTTGGTTTAATGGTTGTTTGAACCATGACACACCTCCCGACCGAACACAGTCATTATATGACTAGTATTAATTGTATAATTATTACGAATATTATAATTATTATTACGCGGACTACTCGATAGCTTCACGCGCCACTGTCTCATTTAGTGATTTTCTGGAGCTTACCAGAAACGTAAAAAATAACAAAAACCCCGGCAAGCTCCAATGTCGACAGATATTCATCAGATTTCATCTTCATACTGTCACAATCGGCGATCTGAAAGCATGCATCCATTCCTAGACTCTAAGGAGAACAGATTAGAGGAATTCATGTGAAATAGAGCAGCACCAATCACCGCAGACACTCACAGCCACATAACGTTTGCGAAGCAGCACATTAACATGATCAATTCGTCTGATATTCTTACCTCAGAGGAAGATGGGCGATGAGGAAAGCCCACAGACAGAGCTTGAGCGAGATCGCGGGGATCGTCATCGCATTCGAGCATTTAGAGGAACAATGAAAAGAAGAAGCCATGATCACCATCTTGCTCTCTTCACGCAGACGGACGCGTCCCCTTTATTTACTGCCTCTCTTCGCTGTGACACATAGCAGATCGCGTTGGCTTTCGCGAGCTCCTTCTCTACTGAAATATTACTGGCAGCTATCTGGAAAAAAAAAGAAGCAAGATCGGCTCCGGAACAACTGCTAAAAGTGTGAATGGAGATGAAGAGTGTGAAAGCGGATCTGATGCACGTCGCTGCAGCAATACAACACATGCGTGGTAGAGATGCAATCCAAACTCACATGCTTCTGTTAATACAATCTCTCCATTATATCCAGATTATATTCTAACCACCACGCAAACAACGTCTACAACAAAGCATCAACTCATGCATATTAAGGAGTCTTAATTTTTTATTTATTTTTTTTGCTGTTAATATTCGATTTTAGTCTCTATTATTATTAGTATGAAACACAACGATATTTAATAAAAGGGAATAAACAAATCCGAATTGTTGGCTGCCGAGCGACTATGTGCGTGTTTATCGCGGTATTTAAGTTTCATATTCGATCAGAATTTATATGATACTATTTTATGTAGGCTATTTTGTTAAATTATTAGAGGCATTTATTAATATTAGTATTAAAATAAGCTGTTCTTTGACGAATAGGCTGGCTCTCTGCTTTTTTTGTATTTAATTTTCTTTCTAGCTTGTTGGGGGTAAATGGATGTGGAGCTTTATATAAGAATTATTTAACATGTCCATAAATGACAAAATTAACGGTTGTGTGTGATTTGGAGTGTGTGTGTGTGTGTGTATATATATATATATATATATATATATATATATAGATAGAGAGAGAGAGAGAGAGAGAGAGAGAGAGAGAGAGAGAGAGAGACAGTTTGAGAGAGAGAGAGAGAGAGGCTGAGGAAAAAGAAGAGCATGGTAATACCACGTGATGTAGGCGACCAATCGCTGCATACAGCTTACAGATGTCACATATCTGAGGTCTAAACTGAGGTAGAGTGACAGGATTTTAGTGACAACAGCTATTTATGAGAAGAAGCTCAGTTTCAGCACCATGTACAAATCTAGTATCAAGTGGAGGGAATTGTATTCCAGCACCATGGACAGCTCCTATACTGTCTCCACTGTGAAAGCTCTGAGACTAGAGGGAAAAACAGTTGACACTATATTTAGGGTGGTACGATATCTATAAATCAATGCATGTATGTGTTTATTTATTAATTCACTACTGTTTTGCAACCCTCCTAAAAATAAAGAGATAAATAGGTCATATTATTTAATTTAAGTTAATTTATCCTGTAGCAATGGAGAAAACATTAGAATATCCATTATATAACATAATGTGTCTAATGAATTAGCTAATGTTTTTAAGTGAGGCATTGTGGTTGAATGGTCCATCCACTTCTTTTAGCCACTGGGAAGGAATAAAATAGAAAACAGATTACAATTCACGCTCCTGGCCTGTTCTACTTTCCACTGATGTCAGCTTATGCCATGAACGCTCAGTATTAGTGCTCAGTGCAAAAGTTAGCTGCGGGATGTTTCGTGCCTGTGGTCATGCTTGGTTAGCACATGAATTCATATTCCTCTAATCTGTAAGATTATCAAAAATCATTTAACTCAAATGCATGTTGGCAACTCCTGCCCAAATGTACTACACACTGTTGGTGAGACCATTGCTTGCATATTAAAATGTTGAACTTTTCCATGTTTTCATATAATCATGTGCCTTGCTTCTTAGTTTCATAGGAGAGGTAAAAGGGAAAGTTTGCACAAAACTGTTTAAATAAAATAATAATAAAAACAGATATAACATAGAGAAACTTATTAAAACATGCCAAACTATGACATACACATCCCTGTCAAGAAAGAAATGAGCATCTCTCCTGGGAAGAATTCTGCGGATAAATGATAATCATAATAAAACATAAATAAATAATGATAATGCCTTTATCCCATCCACTTGTTAAATTAGCATGCATGGCTGTTTGTTTCCAAAGGGTTGCAGAACAAAATAACATATTTGTCATGAGGTGTAAAGAGTCCATGAAAACCTACTTGAATAAAAGTACAGATGCCTTACAGGGAAAATTACTCCAATACATGTTACAAGTCACCAATTCCAAAACAACGTGAGTAAAAGTCTTAGAGTGTCTCATTTACAATACTTACTTATAATAAAAATAGCCTCAAAGATGCGCTAGTCAAAGAGACATGCCAGTGAAAAACTGTAACGTTGTGGAGAAGCTGAAGAAACAGGCAAAGGCAAGGAGCTATGCGCAGGGATTTAATAGAAAAAAACTAGAACCACAGGGAACAAAGAACAGAATGATGGACTAACAGACAACCATTACATTCAACAACTCACAGAAAATTAAAGAGACACTAGGGCTATATATACACAGGAGGCTAACAAGTTGAAAAACATAAGATACAAACTGACTACAAACACCACGGGAGACAGGAAGTGACATAAAAGTCCAAGACAAGGCACAGAGAGCATGTATCAAAAACAAGAAACAGTTGATTTGTTTGGAGATCGATTTGATTTATATTCTTAGAATATATTATTTTTGAACACCTCAACATTGCAAAAAAAAATAAAAATAAAATAAAAAAATAAACAATTAAACAATGGAGTCAATGCCTTCTTGCACTGGATGAGCTGGTTTCAGCTGCAGTCATGTCCTTGCCTCATGTATAAAACACCTTTGATTCACAACTATTTGCTAAGGTGCTGACATGCACGTAAAGTAGCCTTGGCTGAGTAAGTGCAAAACTCATAAGATGTAGGACTTTCAGTGCCCTGTAGTTGGCAGTATCACGTCTTTTGTAGCAGAAATAAACTGCTGCAGAAAAAGTTAGGTCCATGCAAAATGTAATGTGTAACAGCAAAACTCATTTCAAATGTAGTGGAGTAAAGAGTACAGATACTCATTCAAAAATATAGTGAAGTAGAGAGTAAAAGTTGTTAATATCTTTGATACTCAGTAAAACTACAAAGTATCCAGAAATATTTTCAAGTTACTCCAATACTTTGCATTTCTGTATTTATAGCTATTTACATTTGGAATTATACCTTTTTTTTTCAAAATTAATATAATTCTGATGCAATATAAATGAAATCTGAATTGCTATCAGGATAAGAACGGTTTTCCTCAACAAAGATGCAAATTCATGCAATGCTACTCAGCTCCACAGCCTGGACATAGTTATTTTACAGCTTCTGCAACTCTTGCATTGCTGGCCTACATTTATTCGTCCCCTTGAATGCATCAACAGTGCAGCTGCTGAAACATTGCCTTTATTTGTACAGTAACTGCAAATGATTCTGCAGCGTTCTTATTAACATTGTTTATTTCAAATCAGTTTCAACTTAAACGATGGTTCAAATTAACATTTAATGCAACTACATATACAAGTATCACTCAATTCATATGCAAACTGTCATGCTGTAAAAATCCACAGAATTTGCACAGTGCTATAGTCCCAAACACTGCTGTTTTGAAAATAAAAAGATACGCTCCTCAGCTTATTCAGCGAAAAACACCTTTATTTCCAAGTATTCATAGCCTAATTTTTGTGTAATTAACACAAGTACATTTTCTAAATCAATTCACAGCCCTAATTTATTGATTTTATGGGTAAAATTATTAATAAAAAAATATATATAAATGACAATGAAAATATTTGTTATTTGTTGCCCCATTGAAGACACACTGAGAGATAGATCAATGAGATGGATGGATATGCTGTCATATGGCTCAAGATATTTCTAATGAATAATACAACAATGTGTGGTAAAAAGAGATACTTACTCAGTTCACACACACCTCCCAGTCTTTCAAATGTGCTTTCTGAAAAGGAGTAAAAAAAAAAAAAAATAGAGATTATCTTAGACACTAACTGCTTACTGGTGCAACCAGTTTATATTCTTTCAAGTGATCAGTATACTTGACCTCTCGGGGCTTAAGCATTATGTAAAATTGTTCATTGTAAACGATTAAGAGTTCAAATGTTTTAAACCCGTTAAAATCTGAAAGTGGCCAAGAGTTTAACAGAATATATTGTTATTCTTCTGCAAGTAGTCGGAGAGTGAGGACTGTATGCTTTGGCCAGAGGGTGGTGCTTGAGGAAAAGTCATAAGTCTTCAAAGAAATGAGAAGGTTCATCTACTGAGGAGCATGAAGCTGCTCACTGCTTTCACTTCGAGTAAAGTTCTACATGGACAACTGACAAAGTCACACTTAAGACTCCTCAAGGAAACTTGTTAGGAGATGTTGCAATAATTCCTATATGTTCATGTGTATAGTTTTTACAATTAGGGACCTAACGGCACCCTAAACCCTCACAGTCTTCCTCTGAGTCCATGCTAATGAGATATAATGCCGCTTTGACTGTTGGGTAGAAGTCGGGCTCAGCAGAAGTGTGCATTGAGGGTGGATTTTTGAAGCATGTGACTTGGTTGTCTTCTGCTGGTGCATCTCACTGGGTTGGAACTACTGAACAAATACACCATGCTTCAGCAAATCGGTCATCACATTCGCAAGTTTTTTTCTGTAAATCTTGAAAAAAAATCATGCAAATTTTGATGTATGGATTAATGAAACGATGTGCTTATCTGTTGCACCTAATTAATAAAAATGACTTTTATTTTCGACTTAATTTCTTGCAACTGGGCACTGGAATTTTCAGATGCTAACTAATGGAAATGATATACAAACAAATAAATCCTTGTAGCTGAACATTAGAGTTCGTACTTGTGCTATGCTCCTCTCCAAACTTGTGAAGAGTAGAGCATCTCTAAAACTCAGCTCCTAAATCATTCATATCATCATCTCTGCAGGGAAACATGTTAAATATTTATGAAAGATTATCTGAAAGAGAGAGAACGAAATTATAAAGCTTTAATATCATGGGGATGGGTATAAGATGATTCATACTCGAACACTTGGGCACAAGTTTCTTTGAACTTTGGTTGAATCCAATGTAAGATCATGTTAAAAAATAAGCCACTAATTATTTGAGACTCAAGTAAATGAAATGTAATAAATACAATACATTCAGGAAGCATTCAGATCCCTGCGTTTCTTATTTAACTATATTGTAGCCTTTTATAAAATGCTTTAAATTATTTTTTCACATCAAACAATACATACTCTATAATGACTTGAACCAAACTGGACCTCTCCGGACAGACTGAAAAATGTCCACCAACTCCTCAGAGAAGAAAAGCAGAAAATCCAAGAATACTGAAGTGCAAAGCTTGTCACTTTAACATCTACTTAAAAGTCATGTGGAAATTGCTACCAAAATATGAGAAACAAAGGTATGCTTTAAATGATCGCAGATCCTAATTAATGTCATCTTTATTCAAATAACGAACATGAAACAATATATATTAGATAATAAATTAATGTATAAGTAATTTTCTACTCTATAATTCTTCATATATTCAAATATATTAAGTAAACAAATATGTAATAATAAAATAGAAGTAACATCGTCAGTCCAGAGCTTGACTGAAAAGTTTCAGCCATGGCAGAATCTAAGTTACAAAATTAAATAAGCATCACACATATATGCATGATTTTTTTTTTTTTTTTTTCAGACAACCTTTTGGGAGAGTGGTGCTTCTCTCACTCTGAACGGATGTCTCTAAAGATGAGTGCTTTCTCATGTCCTCGACATTCTTGACGTATTAAAGATGTGCAAACTCATGATGACTGTCACTGAGTGTTGTGTAAAAGGCACTGAGCTTTCAGGAAAGTGACGCAGGCCATATTTAGTATCATGCTGAGCAGTGTGCAATGGAAGAGATACCAACGGGAAGGACCTTGAGCTGCATGGGCAAACTGGACTAAAACGAGAGAAACAGAACAAGACGAGACCAGACATGACTGAAGTGAGTGAAGCATGAAACAAACAAGAGGACAGGAACCACAGGTGAGAACAATTAACAAATAGCCTAAACGACTTTCAGATCAACCGCCAATCATTCAACAACCGATTAATTGAGGTCCTGACATGCATTTTTTACATTTCACTCATATATGACAAGGAAGAAGTGTCCATACATTAAATTCCACATGAACAAACATTCTTTAACATTGAAAACCGTGGGAAAAGTAAAAACACTGCATGGCCAGAGTAAAAATATAAAGTAAAATATGCATGCAAATTACTGCGAGATGCAACAGTTACTGACGGTGTTCTGCAATGGTAAAACAGTTCATTCTGAATTGAGTAAACTCAGAGATGTGGATTCACACAGCAATTCAGTTCCAGCACGATGTTTGTGTTCAGAGTTCAGAACCACAGGTCTAATTTACTTTATATACATGGTGTAAAACTACGGAGATAATTTTCCCCAGTGATGCTGATAAAGGTCTAAACCCTTCAACAGTCACAGAATATGCTTGCATTATGTGAGAATTTATACAGTTCAGCATTACAAACAGCATCCATGTGTGATAACAGATCAGACCAGTTATGTTTCTAAATAAAAATCAGTATCAAAAGTTATTGCAAAAGCAAATTCTGTACATTTTTGAAGCGGAGTACAAAACCGATTCACAAAACCACAGTCTAGTTGTTTTGGCATGCGTGTGTTTGGATTACATTGTAAATCCAAAACGATGTGAATTTGTGCATTTTAATAGAGCCATGTATTCAATCACCAGCTGGTGCTTTTTTTGTGAACATACAAAGTCAGTCTCATTGACTCTGATGACAGAACGCAGAGCATCATTGCTGATTTGTGGGCACCAGTCCAACCACCACCTCGCGGCCTCGCTTCACTCGACAGGCAGCCGACCGACCGACAGAGAATCAGATATCACACTAACAGGGCAGCCGAGGGCGTCGATATCTCAGCAAAGCCCAGAGAGCTTCCGCTCGAAAATGCTCTGCTTTCCAGCTCCTGAGAAAGAGGTGAGAGGATCCATGAACCTGAATAGTTAAATAATCCATCTAAGGTTTGAACACGGTCCAGAAAAAACATTAAAAAGTTCTTAACTAAATCCATTATGCTTCAGTGAGGCAGTTACCTCTGTCTAAATTGGATCACAGGACCGAATAATTGCTCTCTGGCTTTAAGAAAACGGAGCTTCTCTTTCCTTGATGTTGTAGAGAGGGCTCCGGCTCTTAGACTTCTGGATCAATTAGACTGAAAGCATTTAATGTGGAAAGACGGAGGCTTGTCTAGTGTTATCAAGGCCAGCATGTACACATCAACATGTTTTTCCATCTTTTTTAATATGGTAAACAACTACACGGCTTCTGAAACTTTAGCACTGACACTCAAACCACCAGAACAGCGCCTGAGAATTCTTGCAGCTCTAGCCTTCAGCTTGAATGTAATGAATACTATGACTCTTTAAAGATATATACTTATTTTTCTATTCTTTAAATCCTTCGCTGCTTTAGCCTGTAGAATTTCAGACAACGTTTGAAACTTTGTATCATTTTGAATCTTTGTGCTTCTCATATTTCTATCTGCTTAAGAAAAAAAAATCCATTTATGTATACCTCACTTTGCATAAATGCAGTTACTAAATGAGTAATATGTACTGTATATAATAATACCAATCAATTATGTTTCTATAAATATATTAACCAAGATGCAATTAAATTTCCATTTGGAACAAGCTGAGTCAATTTTTATCTCCTAATATTGCATATGTTTGCATATTTTTCTAAGTAACGATCTACCAAATTCTGGAGTGTTATTTATGTAATGTAAATTCATTCCAGTCAGTTGCTGCAAAATCATTGCTGCTAGATCAATAGAGGGCCTTGTCCCAAAAAATAGTTTTGATATGCACTTGCATAGCTTGCAATTTTACTATCCACCCTTGATGTTGGCCAGACCAGCAGCAATACTTTTAAACATCAGTAACACTCACTGTTTCTTCTCTTTTTTAAAGCAAGTGCACATATTTGTACCGAAGTCGTTCGTTAAAATGCTTGTAACGTAGCAGCCAGATCGTAGAACATTGGTTACAACGTGCATATAGAGCCTGATGCAATTAGTAACTGAATGCGCTCGAAATTATACCTTAACTGCTAACAAGTCTGCAAACTTCAATATTCAAAATAATAAAGAAAATAATTATACTTCTATTACTTGTTTATGTTTGTAAAGTTTTTCATATATAGAGAACATGGTTTAAGTGTCACAGAACCAGTTAAAAATAAGCACTTGTTAAAATTAACTTACACATTTACGATGTACTATGTATTAATATATTTCTTTTTATTTGTTTAATTCACATAATAGTGTTGTTGATTACATCAAATCCTAAAGGCGATTCTTTAGCTTAAGTTTTAGTTAACAGAAGCTTACAGAGAGCTAATTTTTAATTTACAATGTCCCTGTAAGCTGGCTAGGCTATCACACATTTGCAGACTACTCAACAGAGAGGAACAAGACTGCAAACTTTCTCATTTAAAGTAAAAAAAAAAAAAAAAAGGCTCAGAATACACTTTTAATAAAATATGAATTGCCTCCCACAACCCACCCAAGGTTTTCATGCGGCAATGTGTATATATAAGTCTCTATATTTAAAATTCAAAAAGACAAGATAATCTATACAGTATGTGACCTGACCTTTCCATGAGAATGGAAATGGGATTATGGGCGAAGCTGCAGCTATAAGCTCCAGTGTTTTCTGGAAAGTCTTGATGGGAACGGACTTCCATAGTTTGAAAACTGAAAGAAAGAATGGATGCATTGTATAGAAAAAAAGAAGAGATTATACAGAGAGGTACTAAATTACAAACAGAACATATAGATACAGTTCTAAATAATTACAATTTAAATGCAGTAGTCGGGAAGTTGATCAATTAAGATAAAATTGAATTAAATGGTCATGGCATTTATTTAGTCGGTTGCCACATGTGGTCAATCTGTGCACTTGCTGACAGTTATGTAGTCTGGACGTCATGAATGCATGAATTAGTTGGCATCAGAAACAGAAAGCTTGTGTCATAATGTAGCAATGTTTCTGGGTTGAAAGAAGTGAGTGTCAAAAGACAGACTGATATCAAACTCAACACCCTGTAATCATCTATAAAGAATGATAGCAATGTACTGTAAACTGACTCCACATAGAGGTGGGTAATCAGACTATATAATATCGTGGTGACCATATAATGTGAGATAATGCATCAGATAGAGATTTTGCCATTTTGTGTATGTGTATGTAAATATATCCGTGCAGCACAGAAATGCTACAAATGTTTTTGCCACATTAAAGCAAAAAATCAACATGCACGAATGAGAAAGTAGCTGTTATGCTCACACACAGTACAGTTATTTATTGAAGCAAGAACTGCATTGTGAAATAAAACACACCCGTAAGTTTCAATTTTCAGAATAACCCTGCTTTGCAGCTACATGTCAGCCACCAGTCAATAGTCTTAGTAGACTGTCTGCTTAGTACTTGCTCACACTTCATCTTAATGGTCCACCAACACCCTTTCATCTGACTATAAGTAACTTTGCAATTACTGTACATTATTTGACTGGCCCTAACCTTACTAGTTAGTTGACATGGAGTTGCAAAGTTACTTAAAATCAGCATCATTTCTAAAGGGGACCATTGAAATAAGTGTAACCATTTAGGTCTGACAGATGAACTCCCACTTCTAAACTTCTGTCATTTTAAATATGATAAGACTTGAGAGTTTATGGGCATTGCTATCTCCAGTGAAATGACACAACAAGCGAAATGTTGATATTCAGGCTCAGCCTACGCTGTTCTCAGTGTTTCATTCTCACAATGACTCTGTTTCACCCCCCCCCCAACCCCCAACCCCATTGAGAGCTGGCATTAAGGACTTGGTAAAAGTGATCTGTCCCAGGAGAGCATGGACAGATGAGCAGGGCTGATTGAGAGGATTGTCCTTCTTGCTCTGTGTCTTTGTCTCTGTTGTTTTACTGGACAGCGATCGGCTGTTGAAACACCTCCCCCTGCTGGATGTTCTGCATTGACAAACAAAAGAAGCCAACCAAGTCTCTCTCTCTCTCTTTGACTTCTCGTACAGGTTGTTTTCACACACGGTTTGATATGCACTCCATGTGCAAACAGAGATATTGCTTTTTGGACAGCGCAGTATCAAATGCAATCAGAATGCTGGGCTGTTGTTTGTCAGCACTGCCCGTTGCTCATATCCCATTGCTTTTTTTTCTTTCCACAAAGGGCACTCAAAAAGGGTGGGTAAATGCAGAATTTGCATATTTTTGATTACAGACTGCTTCAAAAATGTGCGAGGGAACCAAAAAGCTGTCTTTCTCCCTGCCCCTGCTTTTCTCTGTTTGTCTCACTGCTTCTCTCAGTCAGTCATCTGCATTCTTCCTGCAAACCTGCAGACTGTAGCACGCACTTTCAAAGCAAAGTCAAAGGTACAAATGGAATGAAATTCAATTTTGCTAACGTGATAAAGATTGCAATTGGTTGCCTCTCATTCGCTGCTGTGAAAAAAGCTGTGAAGAGACACACTGGCTTACTACGGTTTTGACCTGAAGGTTAGGAAAGAGGATGTACCCAACAGCGCTATTAAAGAAGACCTGCTTACACCAACACGGAAACCAGCATAAACTTTGTTGGTCTAGTTGTTGGATCAGTGCAGCCATGCTGTTCATCCACATAGGGACTCATCTCATGTTGCTTATATATACACGCTGTTCTGTTCAACTACAAAAAAAAAAAAAGGTAAATAAAATATAATGAAAAACATTGCCTGCATGAAAATAAGCTATGACGGTACACAAACCCATCACTTAACTATGCATTCTTACTTATTTCCCCAAAATATTTGTGTTTTATTACTGTGTATGAAATATTAAGTAAACTAACACATATATTCACTAATCAGTTTACCCCATTAACATTGCCACCAGGTTGCATTTATACCTTCAAATATCTTATTAAAACAGGGACTGTAAAAAACAATCATAATAAATGACCTTGATTAATTAAAAGTGTTGTTTTATCTGGTAAAAGTGTTTGCACAAACTTGGAACATGCACAGATAGACCACAGTTGATGCACCTGCTAGCTTGGCCTTTTTGCATGACTTTTTTTTTTTTTTTCATCTTTTTGCACGTTCTAATTTTGCTATACCACTACTGTGAATTTAAACCCCTATTAATAAAATATCCCAATAACTAAGCCCTCCATTAAGCTTAACAACAAGCAAGCTAGTCTGGCATGGGTTTTATATGGCATTGTGCAAGGTCATAAATGCCACCAAAATGAATAAAAGGCCCCCAAAATTATATGAAGATATGAATTTCATATGAATATGAAAATATAAAATTGTTAAGCAATAGCACATAAACGAGAGGGCTATTTTCCCAAATATCAGCACACGTTTGCCACAACCTGCTAGCAGTTTTAGTTTCAGTTTTAGTTATAATTAAAACATTAATCTCACAACATTATTTATGCAATTGCAATTGCAGTGTAAATGGATTTTGTTGACAGAGATTTCATTAACACAGTGAAAGATGTTGAACAGTATGAAACTTTATTTTCTGAATGCATTCTCTCAGTCTGCAGTGAGTCAGCTCCCAGCATTGTGTTTGCTTCTCTTTAAATGGCTTGTTTGCTTTGGCTCTCCTCACGTGTCATCTTGCCAGCATGAGGCAGATATTTATGCAGGATGGCAGCTCTTATGACTCTCTTTGTTTTTTGAATGTGGTTTGGCCTCCAACTATGCCTCAGTCCAACAACCCCTGTTGTGAATTATTATTGTAAAGTCTGGTGCGAAGAACCACAGAGCACAGAAATATGTCATGAGAGTCTGAGCACATCTCCACTGTAACATTTGGAGAACTCAGAGACAGGGCAAAGCAAATGCAGAGTTTTATTAATGTAATATCAAAAATACAATTAATTCAGCAACTTGAATACAAAACACAAACTGAGCACAAACACAACATCTGTGATAGAACAATAACAGACAATTTAGAAAACACTAGAACTACATACACAGGGAAGCTAGTTGAATAACAAGACAAAGGGAAACAGGAATCAGGAACAAAACTACAAATAGTCCAAATTACCAATTTATTTTTATTTTTTTGTGGGGATTTTATGGATGCATACAAAAATATTATAGCATTTATAGCAAATCAATTATTTCAGTGAGTCAATAACAGCTGCTTCACATTATTTGAGTAAAACCAATAGCCAATAAAATCCGATAATTCATGTTTGAAGCTGTTATGATGCTGATTTAGCTGTACACCTGTCCCATTACACTGCCATATCACTTTTATTATAAAAGGTGTCTGAACTGGAAGTTCCTGTCTGTGTCACAGTTTACAGCATTTGCTATAGCTTTCTGCTCAAATCACATCATTGATATACCACTTTATAAACTGTAAAGCAGGATTTTGGTTGATGCATCTCTAACACCAAATGATATAAATACCATCATACCACAAAGTGCATAACAAAGAACAAATGTCAGGGCTGTATGGCTATTTATATACTGTGAAATTCTGTAACAAGAATGCAGTTGCTGGGCAAACCAGCAGAATCAGTATCCTACCTTGAATTTTTTGGCACTTCCTTTGGGAAAAAGAGCTTGCACACAACAGTGTGAATAAAAACAGAGCGCCGTTTTTAATTGCGTTACATAAGTTGGGTTATGTAAGCCTGCCTCACAAACATAGGTATTCATGAACTAAAATGAGGAAATGATATTGGGTAGTGTTTATATCCCGAGGGGAGACGCATGCGACAACAGCTTCTGCCGTGAAGGAAAAATTGTTTACCTTTGCTGTAACCGATATCTCTTTTGAACATGACAAAAACAAACAGAAATCACCAGCATATATCCTGAGAAAGATTCAGCAATGAAAGAACAGAGCAATGCATTAACAAAAACTAACACATTCAACTATATTTTACATGTCTGCAAACGATCCCATGCTTGAGTGCTACAAAGTGCACTGATTTCATGTGAAAGGGTATCACGTAACGTGTCGAGTAAACATGCACGAAGTAGATGATGAAGTCAAATAGTCTTTAATTAATCCACAGACAGGCAGGCAGGAGACACACGTGTGGATATAGTAGACCGGACAAAGACACACTGAATAGACAGGAACTAAATACACTGGCAAATAAGTGACAAGACACACCTGAACATAATGACACAATCAAGGGGAGACAGAAACTAGGTCAGGGAACACACGTGGAAAACAAACTCAAAGTCCAAGATAACTAAGAGGAACAGAACATAACTGTGACAAAGGGACATTTCTTATAATGTCCTGTTTTGATTCAGGGACAATGTTCTTGAACAACGAAATTATTGCTGCTTGTAGTGCAGAAAAAATAGCATTAAGCAGACCTCAGAAATTAAAAGGTTACACTTTATTTTGATAGTCCACTTTAGACATTCTTCTAACTTTAAGTAACTTTGCAACTGCGTGTAAACTAATTCTGAGTAATTTGCAGCTCCATGTCTACTAGCTCTCAGAGTAGACTGTTAGGTTAGGTTTAGGGTTAGTAGAAGAAGTTGACATATGTGACCCTAGAGCACAAAACCAGTCTTAAGTCGCTGGGGTATATTTTTAACAATAGCCAAAAAAACATTGTATGAGTCAGAATTATTGATTTTTCTTTTGTGCCAAAAATCATTAGGATATTAAGTAAAGATGAAGTTCCATGAAGATATTTAGTAAATTTCCTACTGTAAATATATCAAAACTTAATTTTTGATTAGTAACATGCATCGCTAAGAACTTAATTCGTGTTTAACTTTAAACACGATTTTCTCAATATTTACATTTTTTTTTTTTGCACCCTCAGATTCCAGATTTTCAATTAGTTGTATCTTGGCCAAATATTGTCAGATAATAACTAATAAACCATGCATCAACAGAAAGCTTATTTATTCAGCTTTCAGATGATGTATAAATCTCAATTTCGAAAAAAAATGACACTTAAGACTGGTTTTGTGCTCCAGGGTCACATATACTTGCAAAGTTTCTCACAGTCAGTGTGTTGAATGTTGTGGACCCATCAAAATAAAGTGTTAGAAGATATTAAGCAGATAGTCTACTAATACTCTAATGACTGCTTACTGCTAGTAGAATGTCTAAAGAGTTGCTAGTTATAATGATTAAAAAATGTATAACACAGTTAAGCTGCAGTCATTTTACGAGAAACCACATATCTGACCTCAGATCATGATTTAAAGAGAACATAACCTCCTCTGATCAGCATCCTAAATACCACCATTTTCTTAACTAACTAACTAACTAACTAACTAACTAGCACGTTCAGATTATTACACGGTGTGCACTGTTTGTAAATGATGGTGTGTAATAACAGTCCCTCAGACTCCCTGCCCTCCTCTGATTCCTCTTGCATCATGAGCAGGGAAGTCTGCGAGGGTTTGAGTAGACGAGGTGAGCACAGGAATGCTTTACTGAAGGAGCACCATGCTTACGTAACCGTCTTCAAGCATGCCTCAGCTGCTCTGGAGGAAGAACAAGCTGTGCTTCACCTGAGGTGGGGGTTTGCCGAGTGAGAACAGACTCATCTATGGGTCTCAACTAATTAACACTTCATCACCATAAAAATGAACTTATTCACAGAGTATATTACGACTGCCTGTGCACTGGAGATGACAGAAAGAGAACTGTAAGTACTACGAATAAAAAAACCTTCAGACAGTACTCTATTTACTAATAGAGTATTTATTTATTTTGGTCCTTCTTTATATCAGGTGGCCTTAACTTTCCTTTCCTTCTGTCAGTTTTTTTAATCTGCTGTGAAACAAAGGTTGTTGCACTGGGTGAGGGATGTCATTTCTGTTGCTCATTTCGCCTCCTAGTATTTCAGCTCAGTACTCAGAGTGTTGCTTCTTCTCAGACATTATCTAAGCGTGCATCTTTGGAGGACAAAAGAATTCAGATTTTATAATCTGCAGATGGATTTGACTCCTGGTTTCCTCCTGTTTGAACAGGTGTCAGTTCATATTTCTCTATGTGCTGTGGTGTAGTGTTCCCACTGCATTAGCTACTGACACAGTGTCTAATGAATCTCGTTCACTACTCAGGGATACCCTCAGAAAACAAGACAAAAATATGCATCAAGCAAATTAAAGCAACAAAAACGACCAAAATGGATCGATTTCTTTTTTCTTTTATTGTATGACTAATGAAGATAATCAAATTCTACAGGGCCATAACATTTAAGAAAGCAAACCTTTACAAAGACGATTTCCCAGTGTACAATACAGAATAAATCATACTTTGCCTCTGGACATTGCTGACCGTTTATGCACATGTTCAACTTTTGCCAAGCACAAATGTAGTTTTTTTTTTTTTTTTTTTAATTACACTATGTGTTGGATTTCTTCAGTACATTGCAAAATCAAAAATGTAACCACTTTTACAATCTGGTATGCATATGAAATGCTATAGTCTCCCATAAAACAAATAAAGTAAAATTACAAGTTCTTAATCCATAGCACAGGTCATCAAAAATATATATATATTATTAGATGCAACAAAACAATCTTAATATATCTATTATTTGTTGTGTAAATAATATAATACATATAACTGAACTATTCTTTTCAATCTATCTTTTTTTTTATTTATTGCCACATTACCCTGTCTTTAAAATGGATTATTCCAGATCTGAAGCACCCGTCTGTACATGCTTTCAGAATGACAAACAGTCATAAACAGCTAAATAGGGTGAACAGTTCGTAAATGACTTTTTACAATATATATTGGAAATAACAGTGGGGAGGTGTGTGAAGCTAATTAATATGGTTCAGAGCTATCCTTGCATAGCACAAAGCTGACTACATAAATATTAAATATGCCTATAATGTGCAAAATGCATAACAAGAGGTTGGTACAAATAAAATGTTGCATCTTTAGAACAAGTATCATAATGGAATGTGTGTGTGTGTGTGTGTGTGTTTATATATAGCATCAATGAACTCATAATTTTACCGCATTCACAAAAGTCTGGCTCCAACAACTGTGCATTTGCATACTGTTTCACACATATTCCAGAGTAAACTTTCCGTCTTTGCTCAACCTGGCACAAACTCAGCAAACTCTAGATACTGTCAAAAAGCTCTTTGTGAAGATCAGAGAATAAAATAAAGAGGGATAACACAACATTTATCTACGTCACATAGTCCAGATAATGCGACAGAAAGTTCCTGATCCAGTGGCATACCTCAAAAACATCAGTTACAAAATTTTGTGTGTGTATGCCTTATTTTGAAAAAGAAAAAAAAAAAGGTGCATTTTAAACACAAAGTAACTGCCAACTTATAAGAGCTTCTTATTTCAGTCATTCATAAACATACTAAGACTATTTGATCCGAATGGTGTGCCTTTTATCACTTTCTGTCACAAAAAAGCCCTTACTAACCTATATTGCTACATCAAAGTAAAGTATGATAATGTCAAAGTTCCTCATTTAAGAGAACTTTTTTTTTTTTTTACTCTCAGTCCAAAAATAGAGAGTAGACTCTTTATAAGTTTGGTTTCTTTTCAAGAGGAGCAACTGACATGCCACAAACATATTAAAAAATTGGCATTGTTATAGCACTACAAGACATATTTATATGTAGAACAGTGTATTCACATACATGGCTAATCGCTAGACATGTGTTCTTTTAGTTTTCATTAACGAGCAGCGACAAACATGTCTGTAATGGAATATATGTTCACTATGGGCTGTGAGACAAAAGGCAGTGTGGCTGATACTTTCTTCAGTGATGTTTTTGAAAGGTTGCCCATATCTAATTCAAAGAAACAAGGAGAGCGCCTTCTAAGAAAGTACCCTCTTAACTTGCAAATATATACAAGGCACTACTCTTGATCCGCTCGGACTCGTTCACTTTAAGTGATGCTAGCGAGTAACCCTAGTGCCATCATTTATATATCCCATATGCGCCCGCCACAATTTCTCTTTTAAAAAGCATCTACTAAAATAAATCAAGAGTATTTTAATGCTAAATATAAAATAAAACTGTATTACGTCATGAAGGAAGTTTTTTTTCATTTTTTCTAATCTTCTTTTTTAGTTCCTTATTATAATAGTTTTTCACTTATATCGGCAAATCAAAACTAGTGTCTACTGGATCTAGAAAAAAACATAAATAAAAATAAAATCAATATTCACATACCCGAATTTCCTTGATGAGCTGCGCAAATCGAAACAACGCTCTCGCTCTCTCTCTGTCAAGCACTGAGTTTGTACCTTGTAGTTACATTTAGCAAAGCTCAAAATTAATATTGACATCTCTTCTAAGATTTTATAATATTTACATGAAAACTAAATAAATAGTATGCTTTATGATATACACATTAACCTGTTCTCTACACTTTTTATATCCATGAGTAAATGATTGTTTTTTTCCCCACTGAGACATGTTTTATTGCTGTTAATGGAATCCTAGTAGAATATAAGGTCAAATAACAGAACACAGGCTAAAGAGAAGAAACAGAGGAACACATGACTGTTTAAAACTGGGTATTCTGCATCACCCATGCAAACGTATTCCATGTACATTGCTAATGTAATGCAAAAACATATTTTATGTTAAAAGAATCTTAAAAGAACAGTTCACCCCGTTTTTTTTTTTTTAAATTTCTCCCTCATGTTGTTTTAAACCTATCTGCTGTTTCTGTCTGTTTTTTTTCTTCTGAAACACAAAAGTAGAAGATTCTTCAGAATGTTTACACATACAATAACACATTCAGCACATATGTCCAAAAACAAACAAACAAAAAAAAGACAATGAGAGCGGCATTAAAAAAAATAAAAAATAAATAAATAAATAAATAAATAAATAAATTGCATACAACAACTATATTTCTATGTGGTGAGGGACACATCAGGAAACTAGGAATAAAGTGCATGATTTGCAAGGACTATTTTTAATTTTATACTGTGTGTTGTTGTTGTTGACAGACATGGTCACTAAAACTGTGTCACCTTTTGTGTTCAGCAAGAGCATATAGGATTGAAACAACACGAGGGAGAGTATTTAATGAAATATTTTTTTTTTTTTGGGTTAACTATTCTCTAAGGAAGGAGTTTTAAACTATAATTCTATGTGCATTTGCAGAATAGCATTCTCTCGGGTCTGATATACTGTGTCTGTTTGTATATATAGTATGAGTTTCCTTCCAGTGCAGTGGTTTGTACATAATACAGTCCCTCTGGTTATCATATAGGAAGATACAGTATGTTACATATGTCGACACAAACTTGAAATTGGGAGCTTGACTATCACTGAAACAAATCGTTTCGCTTCACTTCTTTTTTGTCATTGTTTAGAAACATAAGAAAGAAAAGAGAGAAAAACCGATTAGATAGAATTAGTGTGGCTGCAGGGCGCCCTGTAATTTGGGTTTTTTATTCAAGTAAGTTGCCCAGTATACCAAGTTAAAGGTTCCGAAGAGCAGCGGGAAGGCTATTCTGGCGATCCTGTCGATCTTGCTCACGCTGTTGAAGGTCTTCTTGGCCTCGGGGGCTTTGGGTTTTGGCTCTTCCTTGGGCTCGGGGGCGGAGGGGGGGGCACTTTTAGCAATAGTTGCCAAACCAGGGTCTCTGGCAATGTTCGGAGCAAACGTCGTCGCCGTCGCAGCGGTGTAGGTGTTGTTCTTTTTCAGCAATGACTCCTTCTTCTTCTTTTGCTGTAAAGGAGGTCAACAGGAAGGATGTCATCAGCTCTTACTATTGCTGGTATTGCTGATACCTGACTATAGCATCATTGAGCGTCATTTCTTCATAAAATGCGCTACAAATGAATAAAAGACTATGTACAGATACAATATCTTTAATGCTATAATGATACTATAGATTATATCTGAATGAAAACAACTACTGTGCATGATCTTCTCACATTTATATGGCTTTGACCAGATGTCGCTAACATAATTATTAATTATTAGAAGGAAATGTCTCATTATTATGGAAAACATTATGAGATACTATGTCATTATGAGAAATGTTATCATTATGTGAAAACTTCCAATTTTTACAAGATACTAAATTAGATTAGTCATTACAGTTCATAGTCATTATGATGAGATTTTAGATTATAATAATTGTCTCTAAATTTCACAACATGTAATTGTAATTATGAGAAAGTTTCTCATTATTATGAAATACAAAGTCATAATTATGCAAAAGTTTTCTATTATTATAATAAGCTGTATTAAGTTATTTTGGTAACACTTTACAATAAGGTTCATTGGTTAACATTAGTTAACTACTTTAGTTAACAAACTAAGAATGAACAATAGTTCTCCAGCATTTATTAATCTTAGTTCATGTTAATATCACCATTAACTAATGCATTATTAAAATCAATAGTTGTGCTTGTTAACAGTTAATGCACTCTGAATTTACACGAACTAACAGTGAACAACTCTAATCTCATTAACTAACATGAACAAAGATGAATAAATACTGTAATAAATGTATTGTTCTGTCATGTTAGTTAATACATCAACTAACATTAACTAATGGAACCTTATTGTAAAGTGTTACCATATTATAAGTAATTTTCCTAATATAATATTATAAGTGATATAATTGTAATAACAATAAGCACAATACACTTTCAATGTATGGAAAACAGTAACTTCATTACTGTTATTTCATTTTCATTCCATGTATTACTAAAACATTTTTTTTTCTCTCTTTTGTTTGAAAACTGAAATGGCTTTACCTTTTCTGGCACCACACTTTTCCCGTCCCAGGCGTACCCCCTCTTGGTGAAGTAGTTTACAGTGGCAAACTCAATGAGAGCAGAGAAGACAAAGGCGTAACAGACGGCGATGAACCAGTCCATGGCCGTGGCATAGGCCACCTTGGGCAGAGAGTTTCTGGCGCTGATACTCAGGGTGGTCATGGTAAGGACAGTGGTCACTCCTGCAGTGGACAAAGCATGAGAAAAGCACTTGCATTAAACAACTATGTGTCAGGTTTTAATCAGTCTGCCAGAAAACTAAACAGTGTTTAATAGTGTTGGGCTCCTTTTGTCTTCAGAACTGCCTTAACTCCTGTTTTCATCAAGGTTTTCACCAAGGTCATGGAAACGTTCCTCAGAGATCTGGGTTCATATTTACATGCAACCCAGGCTCATCGGAAAAACGTGCCTCTTAAGACAAGCGGAAACCATTCGATCTCTCTTGTGAAACCAACACGGAAGTGATTAAAACTGCAATTCAATGACTGGCCGCTAGAGGCTGACTCTGAAAGGGAGTCGGTCCCATAGACTCCTCATGTTAAAATGCCCAACTTTACAGCAGAAAAAAATATGTTTACAGACTGGTACAAAAAGTGGTTTTGGCTTATATAGCTAATTTTGCCCCTCATGACAACTGTGAGGAGGGTGATTTTTTTTTAAACTCATCCATTAAAATTATATTAAGCCTTTAATTAAGTTCTGCATAATTAAGGGCGTGGCCACTTGAGTGACAGGTGGATTGCCGCTGCTGTCACCACCGTCGAGCCAGGTGGGCGTGGTTTCACAACCAGCTCCACCCACATCCTGCCTCTTTGCCCATTTTCGATTATCTGGGAGTGACTCACTGCCAAGATGGTGATGGCCGGCTCCGCCCACTTTGAGCTTCAAAAACGCTCTTCAGAAACCTACGGGTAACGTCACGGACACTACATCCATGTTTTTATACAGTTTATGCTCTAAATACATTTCTGTAACACTGTTGTTATGTACCTAACCGCACGTTTCGTGGCAGTTTCAAAGTGAAATGCCCAGTGAGTGGCGCTAAAACACAGGTTCAATACGTAAACCCTGTCAATTTTTGATGTTGATATAGGCACATTTTCTGTATTTTTATTACGTTGCTTCAGGTACGTGTTAAGGTGGTTCATAATTAAAGTATCCGAGCAGTTTCGCTAAAAGTTAATGCTCTATCGTGTTGAAAATATCCCCTACACCAAATCCATTCATAAACCTACCCGATAGTGATAGTGAACTGCTATAAAAATGGATTTGTTGATGCAACCGTTGAATGATTTTGTTAGTGTGCTGCTATAAAAATGGATTTGTTGATGCAACCGTGCTATTTTAACTTCCTTTTTATTTTAATGTATTTGAGCTGTTCAAATCTCGCAGCATGGTTAAAATCATTTTGAAGTCATAACATAATATTTTCCTCAAGTATTTATGGAAAAATTAGGCTTTATTAATTGAAACTCTGGCCCTGTAAATCATACTTTTTGAGAAAAAGAATTAAAGTTGTCAGAGTTTTACTGCCTCTAGTGTTCATTTTAACTGGAAACTGCAGCGATTCTTGTGTATAGGTATGTTTATTTGAGTTTCGCAGAAATGTAGGTAAAGGCATGTATTTCCGATGAGTCTATGTTGTTTATATGACAGCATCTCGGTCGTAACGAGTGACCTCTAGCATCAACAAGCCGTTTTCTCCCACAGGACTCACTGGATATTTTCTCTTCTTTGGACCATTCTCTGTAAACCTTAAAAGTGGTTGTGCATTCACAGTCTCTTAAATCACCTTTTCCCCCAATTCTGATGCTTAGTTGCTGCCATGCGTTAATATCTCCTGATATTTAAGAATATTTAAGGTATGCACTGTCAAAAATGGATATTAGTATGAAAGAACAATGTTTCATGTAGCTACTGTATATCTATTTTAGTCCTTAATCTATCCATATGTTGAAAATAATGTAATTTATGTAGCTGACAGCATCTACATTAAAGATTCATTCAAAGCTAAAATTACTGAAAATGTTGTATTAGAATGCTACATGAGTTCAACAATGACTTCTTTGCACAAGCATGTCTTTCAGACGAACACTAGCCTATATTAAAATGCAAATGTAGATTTTGGTGAATCTTACCGCATCAGTAAGAGCCTTCCAAAAGAATAACTGAAAATAAATACATGCTTCTATTAGAGCAATGGCCTCCACAGCCACCCGGTTTCTATCCTCAGTATCTTTCTGAGTGTTCATTTCTGCTGTTCCATAAATGTTCTAATAATTCAATAGCATAATCTGCCACCAATTCAATTCAGAGATCATTTATACCGACCTGCATGAAGTACAAAGACCTGCTGAGAGCTTTTTCTGTTTTGTGACCATGGTCCCTTAAAAAGAGCTCCTGTAATATGGCAGGATCTGCAGTAGACAATGTATTCAGTTCTCTAGACAGTGTTTCTATAAATTTGTGAGCAGTGACGGCTGGCAAACATTCGTTAGTATGAATTATGTGTCCTGTTGAATGTAATTAAACTGAAATTGTATTGCATATTTTATTACTGCTTTCTCTTCTGCCCAATACGTGCCTGAGCCTTCCTCCTGAAGTCAGACTGATCCTCTTGGCAAACACTGATTCATCGCTTCATTAACAATGTTTATTATCTGTTCTTAAGCTACAAAAGTAATACCAGAGAAAAATAACCCTAAATTGCTGTTTGCTTTCACGTGACAAACATGTCAATATGGTATCTTTGGTACTTCAGTACTATTCATAAAAATAGCTAAATATTTAGGGCAGATTTTGCCGAAAGTGTAAGCTGATAATCACAGTTATGCCACATGCTGTAAAGATACACCCAACGGTAAAGATCTTATTAGTTTAGCAAGCATGGTTATGAAAAATTTCCACTCATCTTGTGTAAATACTGAACATTTGTTAGGATGATCCGTATCTTTTCACAACATTTTCCTTGACACACACAACAGGATAAGAGCCAAATTAAGGAACAATGAATAATGATATTGCAACAAAAATTAAATTAACTCTCAAAGGTGTTCAGTAATGTTGTTAGGGAAAGAAAGCCTGTGGAGACTATAAATGATGGAGAAAAAAAAGAGCAAATTTTCTTTTTGGCAAGCATGTAATATAGCAATAAAATGTTGATAAAATTATATAAAAAAAATGTTTTTGAACCACAAAGGGGGAGATGTGGGAGTGCTTAAGAAACATGTCTGAAATAATTATTTTCGCTTTTCTGTTTGGTAATGCAAAAAAAAAAAACCCTGGCCCTAAAAAAAACAAAAAAAAAATAAAAATAACAAAAAAACCACAAACAAACACACAAAAAACCAAAACAAAAAAAAAAACAACCAAAAAAAAAAAAAAAAAAAAAAAAACCAAAAAAAAAAAAAAAAAAAAAAAAAAAAAAAAAAAAAAAAAAAAAAAAAAAAAAAAAAAAAAATATATATATATATATATATATATATATATATAGTAATAATAATAAATAATATATATATATATATATCTATATATATATTATATATATATATATATATATATATATTTTAATTCTAGATGTTTAAAAACAAATTATATATATATTTGTGCTGTCAAATGATTAATCACAATTAATCGCATTCAGAATAAAAGTATTTGTTTACATAATATATGTGCGTGTACTGTGTATATAATATATATACACAGTATATATAATTTTATATTTATGTGATATATATTTATTTATGGGATTTCAACAAAATAATTAATTTTGTGAGTTCCTTATGTACTATTAAACACTTCCACATCCTTGGCCTAATTTTCCATATTACTCTCAGAATTGCATGGTGAGCTTGTACTTTGGTGTTGAAGACTACTTCTTACAAGGGCCTTTTCAGCAGCTTTGTTTTGGTGTAATTTGAGTTCCGGCTGTCTTGAGTTATTTAGCCATTTCTCTTTCTCTCTACACTGATAATATTAAGCTTACAGTTCTATGTCTCAACAATGTTATCCTGGTCTTGAGACCTTTCCAGAAGCAATATGAACCTTCTCTCTGGTTTAATTTGCTTCGAAAACCCCAGGTCTCCAGAGTAATATCTTTGGTTCAGTATTTTGATGCTTGTTCTGTTATATTCTGTTATTTACAGGTATTTACCAATATTGATGGTCATCATTTTCCTTTAACATCATAGTCTTGTGACTTTACTGACTTCTTCACACTAACATAAACCAGACTATCGGCATTATGCCTTGTTATATATCAAGTTATGGAACTGCAGGGCTGTTTATCAGCCTGTTGTGCTATCATAGAGATTTACACCAATGTATCTTAAAGGGATAACTCACCAAAAAATACAAAAAAAAAGAAGAAAAGAAGAAAGAAAGAAAGAAAGAATCTTAAAGGGATAACTCACCAAAAAATATAAGAAAGAAAGAAAAAAAGAAAGAGAAAGAAAGACCAAAAAATAAAAAAAAAGAAGAAAAGAAGAAAGAAAGAAAGAAAGAAACGAACTCAATATTTACTCAATATTTACCCTCATGCTGTCCCAAAACTGATTCCAAGCTACTGGAAGTGGGCAAGACAGCTGTGGTCTTCATTTACTCTTATTAGAAAGAAAAGGAGCTTCTGGATGTTCTTCTACATACCTTTTGCCTTCTATTCAAAAAGAAAGTAATACCTAAGGTTTAGCAAATGTTGATGGAACAATCAAGCATGTACAGAAATAAAGAAATAAATGTACAGAAAATGGTTAGAAAACTGCCAATCTTTTAGCACCAATTTGTGAGGACAGCATTTTATTTAACTTAGAGTTTTTAAAAGGTTTCATTTAATTTGAATTCCAAAACTGCATAACGATTACTGTTTATTAGTGATGCATGAAATTGGATTTTTGCTGATCATTTTAAAAAACAACACCAAGTCTCTCCTGTGCAGAGATTACACTTAGAGATGAACAACCTCGGTTTTAAATTTATATATGGTTAAGTTATTTTTAAAATGAGGGTACATTTTGATGTTTACATTTTAAGCCTTTCCGATTCCGATAACATTCCGATAATATCGTGCATCCCTACTATTGATGCTCCCTGTATGTATTCAGATTGTGTCCTAACACTTGTCAAGGTTGCTCATACGAGATGTAGTTCATGCAGTTCAGTTTCATGAATCAAGATGTTGTTTCTTCTGCAGGCAAATGACAGAAAACATTCCTCAAGATGATGGACTATAAAGCTGACATTATGAGAATACCCTTCAGGTGTGACGACTGTCTGAAGCCCAATGAGATTTTTATCCTAGTTCATTAGCTGATAGCATTAACGTGCAATCAGTTCTCAGATCTCTTTTCTTCAGGAAAACAGTTATCTGCCCATGCTATCTTCAGAGTTTTATTGTGTTTCAGCAACTCACTTTAAGTGGAGTTTATGTTCCTTTAAAGTGGAACACAATGCTGTTTCTTTTTGAGAATGGAGAAAGCTTGGCCACTTGTCACAGTGGTTCTGTCTGTCTACGTTCGTTTTGTAATCTGAGGAATTTGACAGTGACGCTCTTCCTCCATGAGGATGCATGTACCAATGCTTCAGGCTATCAAAATTTGGCTCGTGAAGTCAATTGGTCCATGGCTGATTCTGCTCTGTCTGCTCTATGGTGGTTTGTATGATACTGGGATTTGCATTTGGGGACAAAGTTTACCAGTTCCAGTTCTTCCATTAGGCCTGGCCTTATCACCTTGTGTCTTCACAAAGAACATGGACACTGCTCTGGCTCCATTCAGGCTCAAAGGCATATGTGTTTCTAATTACCTCGAGGACTAGCTGATTTTAGCACAGTCTGAGAATTTTGAGTATTTGGAAAATTTTAGAATCCTGTTCTCGATCACCTACAGAGGCCAGGTTTAAGAGTGTGTCTTCAGAAGAGTGTTTTGTATTCTTGGGAGTGGAGCTGAACTCATGAACGATGCAGGAGTGATCCGAACTTGTAAATAAAACTTGAAATATTGCATATTTGCGAATAAGCACCGTTTCCATCCAACGAGTCAAAGAGAACTGGCACTATATATATCACTAAGAAAAGTAGGAGAAGCCACCAACTACTTGTGCCTCAGAGCAAGCAGATGAAACACAGTAAATGCAGTCATTGCTTGAGGCAATTATACAGAAATACTTTGATGATCTTTGAGCATTTCAGAAAAACCAAAAAATCTCAGATGCTGTGGAACGAGATCGGTCCCCTGGTTAGTCAGGTTTTGCCATCCCATAGCGCAAAGTCACAAGCCTTTTTTGATGCACATAGAGGAATTTACTTGGCAAATGCATTTCCATCTCCCATTATTAAGTAAAAATCCACCTCAAGCGACTGAAAAAACTTTTTTGTGAATTAAGGGTAATGGAAACATAGCTACTGCCTGTAACTTGAAATGGATAACTTTTTTAAGACCAAATAAGAAAAAAGAAGAATAAAAAATTTTAATGTTTGCTAAATTTGAACAAGATCCTCGAATCCTGTTCTGTTCCAAATCCTGATATCCCGACCTAGATATCGTACAAAGGATTTTCAGGATGTGCCTGAAGCTGAATACCTTAATCAGAAAGGCATGGATAATGACTTCTAAACAAATAATGAATTCATATATGAATATTCAGTATATGATGTCACTCCTTGTGCTTGTTGGGTGTCTGCGCAATATTTTTGAAAAATCAATGCTTTAGTGAATGTGTAAAGCAAACGAGTGTTAACTCTATGATTGAAAATGAGCAAAAAGACTTGTTCTGAAGTGTGTGAATTTGTCATGGCAACCAGAAACATTTCACACTGATTTCCTACAAGGGCTGTGCTGAAATGTTGGCTAGAAGCATAGATATTCGTGACCCTGAAGCACAAAAGCAGTCATAAGTAGCATGGATATATTTGTAGAAATAGCCAACAATACATTATATGAGTCAAAATTATCCATTTTCTTTTGTGTGTGATTTTATTTTATGCCTAAATAATGTTTATTTTATATTTATATTTATTTTTTTTGTCAAAACTTAATTTTTGATTAGTAATATGCATTGCTAAGAACTTCATTTGGACAAATTTAAATTTTCTCAGTATTAAGATTTGTTTTGCAACCTCAGATTCCAGATTTTCAAATAGCTGTATCTTGGCCAAATATTGTACTATCCTAATAAACCGATACATCAATGGAAAGATTATTTGTAGCCATTGCTACAGATTCAGACCCAAATAAAAATAGTGGCTTTGCTTCACACCCTTAACAATTATGCTTGATATTCTAAGTTGTCCTTTGGGTCACACCTTAGTTTGGGGACGAGTTCTCACTATTAACTATTAACTACAACTTTTGCCTCAATAAAAATCCTAATTTGCTGCTTATTAATAGTAAGTAAAGTAGTCCAGGAATCTAAAACATGCTCATGCAGAATAAGACATTAATATCTGCTTTTTAAGTACTAATAAACAGCCATTATGCTAGTAATATGCATGCTAATAAGCAACTAGTTAATAGTGGGAATTGGAGCCTAAACTCAAGTGTTAACAAATAATTACAAAGATATGTTTTGGCTAAATTCTAAAGGCAGCATCACAGGCAAACCCAGAACTCACTATAATGAGTTAAATGCTAATGGATGAGCTCAGAGAAATGCTGGATATTTTTATGCATATTTACATATATTTTGATGCTCACTAGAGCATTGCATCTTTGCTACATGCTTACATCAAACTCTCTGGTCTGTGTGTGTACAGTACTGTATGTCTCATGAGGAACCCTGTTTGTGTGGCGCATGGAGGTAGATTATTCAAGATCAATCATTTATGAGATTGCATTTCAGTTAGGATGCTGCTTTAGAAAGCATAGACCTAAACAATATAACAGATGTTGGGAACGTGCTGCTGCAGAGTGACGCTAACAGCTCATTTATTGCTTAACTCAAAGATCAATTAAGACACTCACCAAACACAGTTCTGGCGGGGACAGATTCCCTGTTGAGCCAGAAAGACACCTGGGACAGGATCACGGTCATGATGCACGGCAAGTATGTCTGGATGACAAAGTAACCAATCTTCCTTTTGAGGTGGAAATGTGTTTTCATGACAACATACTTTCTTTGATGTGAGTGAGAGGGAGGTTTTTTTTTTTTTATATTAATTAATTAATGTATTTGTTAGGTCAGTTAATTATGTTAATTTACCATGGTTCATTATAAAGAAATTAACTCAAAATGAATGCAATTAATCACGCTCCCTAATCCGTACATACGACAGCAGCGGCACAGAATGAGTGAGTCTACTTCACACAGACAATCCTGTTTTCTAAAACTACTTTCTGTCTATGCAAAGATTACTCAAGTTCTACAACAGTATTGTTAAAGTATCTTCATTTAGGGACTTTTCTCTGCAAATACTGATATGCAAGATTAACTATAATAAATCTTAACAGATATCATGTAGTTACTTAATTTACTATTTCTTTACTCTAATGTATATAATACTGATTTATACAGTATGCATATATTATTATGGCAGATCATGCATTATTCATTAATCACTGCACTGCACTTTTTTTGTTTCATGTTTTCCTGTGGATTGTCCATATTCACATGTGTGGAAAACATCATGGAGTTTATGCTATTCTGCACCTGCATTTCCCACATGGGAACAAATAACCATATATGCATATGCATTAATAACCATATGCTTATATGTCTCATATGTGTTTTCATCTGGAAGAATAGAATGTGATATTTAGAGCATGTGCAAAATGCTACAAAATCATTCTTTGTTGATATAAGAGCAATTCAGGAGATGCTCCTGATTTAGAAATGCATATGAATCTGATGTTTATCAGATGGTTTATATTCAAATATGGTGCTTAAAATAGAACTCTATGATGCTCTTTTTTCACATTTGAGTATTGTGCTTATTGAAAAGCAAAGCATATTTTGTGTTGTAGTCTGAATTAGAAAAAAAAAAACTGCACAATGTGGGTCCAGAAGCCTAAAAAAACCCACAAGTGAAATTGGGGGGGGGGGGGGACATAAATAAAAAATAAAAATAAAAATAAAGAAAGAATGAATTATTTAATACAAAAATCTTTCATCACAAATTATATTAACATCCTAATAATTTGAGTGAATAGTACACTACCATAATGTTTTTTTCTGTTGTTGTTGTTTTTGACACAAAGAAGGTTAAAACATCAGTCTGTCAAAATATTGTCATTGAAAGAGTTTACCTTTCTGATAATGACAAGGTATTTATTGTTTGACAACTACATCCACCAAATCATATTACTGAAAAGGGAGGTATTCCAATGAACAAGTCACCCACTTTGGACCCTTTTGTTACAGTATCTCTATCAACTGGCCAATAAAAGAGGGAGCAGAATAATAATTTGCACATCCACAAGGGAAATTATAAAATCTGGAGCATGCTACTTTGGTTAAATTTACTAAAACATCAAGTCAAGTCAAATGAACCTTCCCTTATCATTTAAGGTGTAACATTGAGATTGCATAACTAAAATGTTGGGAATGCATATGTAACTGTCTGTAAATGATTTATTTGTCAAACATCTGCAATTTTCTGCAAATCTGAGACAGTTCCAGAGGGATCCAGATTAGTGGATCCACATCGGCTTTGGCGTCTGAATTGTCATTATTATTCTGCGTTCTCATTGGTTTGTTGGCATGTTGGTGATTTCGTATGCATTTAGGAAATCAGTCCACAAATTGCTCACCCAAGCGCAAAAATGTAAAACAAGGTAACTGTATATTGTCATGTTTCCAAAGAATTTCGAAACTTCACAGAAAACTATTTTTACAAGTATGGCATCACAATACGATTTATTTAATAGTTACTAATTAAAGGGGAATTTATTTGATCAATTTTATTATTTAAGTTGTTTATATATATTGGAGCATGCTACTTTGGCTAAACTTAACCATAAACATAACCATAGGCTTCATTTCTAAACATCAGAGGGTGAAACCACGCACCAGTGCTGGACTGCACCACACCCGAGTCCACCGTCTGTCCCATCAAATCATACTGGTTGAGCCGAGAGCCGTCGTCAGCCACGACCACAGACTGTGCCGCCCCTCGCGTCCAAACGTACACCACCTCAGCCCTCGTGTAGGCATCTGACGTACACAAACAACACAGAATCAAGCGTCACTTGTCAGCCGTATACTGCAGTGGATTCGACGCAGCAGACGCTGAAATATTTAGAGCCTCTTTGAGTCACAAGCTTGTTTTTAATTCATGCGTCCCCCCCTCACTTTTCCTCCAGCGCAGATGCATCTGTTCTTTCTCTGCGAGGATTAGTTGGGTCGGGGTAGAGCTCTCTAATTCCATTCGGCTGGCTGAGTGGACGCGGTGTGTAACGTGTTGTGTCAGAGATGATCTCTACGCTCTGTGGGCCTAAGAGAGAGTCCCCATCTGCTCACGCTACTCAGCCTGGAGCCTCGGAGTAACATGTGAACTTTCAACGGAAGCGTGTAAAATGACGCAGTACTTACAGCTGCCGAATTTGAGAGGGCAAGCATGGGCATCCATTGGGAAGTCCTCCAAATGCATCGGACATTCAGCTCTGACTGTAAGCCTGAGACAGATAGAGAGAAAGCGGGATACAATATTATAGTCTTGACAGTTAATTAACCCCCCCCCCCCACTGATACATTTGGACAGTATGAGGATACATGGATTTGTATATAATTGTTATTAAGTGGTGTAAGCAATGCATTAATATGGAAATCCACTGATGTGCTGTTGTTGCTCGCCCATTCTGAATTTAAAGATGAAACCATACATTTGTGGAACACAAAACCATGCATAAGGGTCAGTTTTTTGAAATTGGAATTGATACATCATCTGAATAAACTAAGCTTTCCATTGATGTTTGGTTTGTTAGGATAGAATAATATTTGGCCGAGACATAACTATTTGAAAATCTGGAATCTAGGGCTGCAGATATTGAGAAAATCACCTTTAAAATTGTCCAAATAAAGTTCTTAGGGATGCATATTACTAATCAAAAATTAAGTTTTGATATATTTACAGTAGGGAATTTACAAAATATCTTCATGGAACATGATCTTTATTTAATATACTAATGATTTTTGGCATAAAAGAGGAATCAGTTATTTTGACCGATACAATGTATTGTACAAATATACAAATATAATATATTTTGTGGTCACATTTGTGTTTATTATAGCATTAAATTTGCTATATTATCTAAATACTATGCATACTGAAACCATCTGAGGATTCAGACACTGGCATTCCCTTGTCATTTAAGGTGTAAATTTGAGATTGCATAATTAAAATGTTGGGAATGCATATGTAACTGTCTGTAAATTATTTATTTGCCAAACATTTGCAATTTTCTGCAAATCTGAGACAGTTCCAGAGGGATTGAGATGAGTGGATCCACATCAGCTTTGGCATCTGCGCTCTCTTGCTATGAATTGTCATTATTGACAATTATTGATAATATATTATTATTATTATTGTTATTAATAATAGAAAAATAATCTGCCATGTTTTAGTCCAGATTCAAATCCAAAAAAGTATTTGGTGTTACTTAATAAACGCAGAAGTGAAATAAAATCCTGAAAATTTGTTAACATTTAAATACTGTTGTGACTTCCTTTCTTGTCCATCACAAGCAGATGTTAGAAAAAAAAAAGTTTTTGTACAGCAGTAACCATGGTACATGGTACACAGTATTCCTTCTGTTCCATAAGCGCCACCTACTGTCAGATAGTGAACTGGCATTTTTATTCAGACCTGATTTTGTTCAGACCGAATTTTCACACCGCAAACATGCAGTGTTGTAAAATGTAACTGGTCAGTGGAAGTTAAGCTAATGTGCTTACTAAAAATCCAAACAATTCAGATAATAAGGTATCCAGAATTATTAACAAATTCATTGACACAGCATCTTCAAAGCACTCGTGAATGCAGAATTGAACCAATAACAACAACAACATCTTTTCCTCTTCTGCACCATGACTGACACAACCAAACTTTATTAAAGCTATTATTACCATGCATTGCTGTCTGAACCCCTGGCATATGGGGGCCCTATGCAACCACTTATATGGCTTATTATGCATTGGTCAGACCACCCTTTTTACACAGGAATTACTACTGCTCAGTTCTTCTCACATACTGACAGCATGATAAATCAGTAAATGTCATCCCCTACAGTACGTTCCGCCCATTTTTTATTTTGTTGACACAAATATGAACTTCCATCATAATCTACTTATTAAGCAGACTGGAGGATATTATAACATGTGTTGTCCTGATGTGTGCGTTAGTCCCCTGAGAGGCTGAGGTCCATGTTATTTATGACAAAATTGCACTAGCAATCCAACATCTACATTTATAGACTAGTGCATTTATTTATTTTTAAATATATTGAATATATTTCTATACTGAAAGAGACCCAGATCAAACACCCACATTATAAGGAAATGACATGAAAAGGTGATCAGATGCACCATCTGTTCCTGCTAAGCAGAGGAATATAAGCAGCAGCTTTACCTCATGGTGTAAAGCAGAGTTCCTTCCTCTGTGATCCGCAGAAGTTTGTTAGGCATGGTCATGTTATGGGCGACTGACTTCTTTCCATTGTGGAAAAACGTGTCGGGGGTCCAGATTTTGCTGGCCATGAGATTGTTGAGACGGAGCACTGCCATGGGACCTTTGAACTTCAGCCTCTCGTCCTTCCAGCTCTGCCTGAAGAACACATCGATGGTGTACTCCTGCAAGATAACACAGCGTTTTCTCATCCCATGCATGGAGAAAGGCTAAAAAATATTGTCAAATTCAGTTTCAACTGAAGTGTAGTTTTAGCTACATGTGTTACAGTATATTTAAAGAAAAAAAAAATCATTACACTCCTGTGATACAGTTACAGGTTATAGTTACCAGGTGCTGTCAAGCTCCAAATAGAACAAAATAAGCTAATTTTTCATTCATCCTCAAATGCTTTGAGGATTCTGGTTGAGACTTGTAGTTATCGAGTAGCTTTTGTGCAGTGATTTCAGTAAAACTGCAGTCATCAAGAGGAGCCATGAGCTTTCTGAAGCATCGGTTGGCCATAATTAGCGGCATGAATCATTCTAACAACTACTGATCGTCATAGCTGCGAGCATTTATTCATTTTCACATGATCATCCAGATACAGCCGGATGTTCTACAGTCGCATAACTGAGCGAATCAGATGTAAAGCAAAAAAAGAGATCGAACATAACTACAGCATTTTTAACTGGCTTTCTGAAATTAGAAGACTTGATTTACAGGCATGCTTGGATAATATGTAGTGTTTCTTCATAACTTATGTTTGGCAGGAGAAATGTGATTCGATCCAATCAGTATCTGATATTCTGCAGGATACACCATTATGTTATGAAAAAATAAAGTATATACAGTGGCTCCAAATAGATAATGAAAGATATATTTAATATCTGAATGTCATTTCACCAGATGACAACACTATATATCACACTACGTGGAATCTGCAAACAAATAATGCTAGAGCTTTAATCAGAAACAACTTTACTTTTCCAGTCATTTCTACATTGTCAAGGCAGGTTTTATAGATGTTCACCTCAAGTTTACACAGCAATCACAGGTTCATCGCAAGACTTATGAACATGTTCCATTAATGCTTGAATTTTATGTTTTTCTCATTTATGGTTTAAAATATTTTGTTTTGTTTTCAGCTTGACAGGCAAATATTGCTTAAATCTAAATCATAAAAAAAAAAAAAAAATCACTTGGTATGTTATGTATTCCAATACATTATATATATATATATATATATATATATATATATATATATATATATATATATATATGATATGTTATGTGATGGAAGTTTAAATATTATTATTATTTTTTTTTAAATATTAAAAGAAATAATTAAAATATGTTTTATGGCATTATAATCAGTCACATTTTCAAGTTAACTTCCACAATGATTGAATATTGGATATGGCTTTCACATTTATGATTAAATAACCACATTTAAAGCTTTTCAGTTTGGTAAAAAATAAATAAATAAATAAATAAATGAAGTATGTAAATGACTCCTCTGAACAGTGGCTACACAGAAAACATGTGACATTTATAGAAAGTAAAAAGTTTTACCATGTCATGGTCCGAGACCGGCCCAATACTCGTCACGAAAATGTCAGTCTTGACTTCGGTTACACGCTCTGTTGAAGCAAGAAATTAGGAGTTTGAGTGTCAATCAGTGTTGGTCATTATAGTATTATCTTTTCAGAAAGCATTAAAATTTCAAATCACATCAAGCAAACCTCACTATAACCTATAAATACTTTGGCGTCGTTTATGTGGAAATGCACCTTACTTTCTTGCCTCAGTGAAAAACAGCATGTCTATGTGCCATGGAACGATGACTGATGTTGACAGAAGTTGTTAGTCAACATCACTTGTTATTTATGACATGTTGTCACTTTGTGGGCGATAAGTTAATGCAAGTAAGGTCAAACAGATGCATTGAAAATTAAAAATTATATGCCGCATGTGTGAGGAGTTCCTTGCCAACTCAATGAATCATTCAGTTCCGTTCAAAGCTAATTTATGTCAGGTGTTAAATGATCTGCATTTATGTGGAAAACAGTGTTCAGTAGATGTGATTTGTTCAGAAAAAAACTGCTCTCCACCATCACCTTCATCACATTTTACGAGGCATGCTTTTGCATTTAATGTCTTTCAATGACCAATACTTTCAAAACTTCTTTCAACATCTGATCTCTTGCTTTCATTACAGTTATACATAATTTCTTTCTATACTACATGATTGTTTCATAACACTAGGTTATTGTAACATGTTTAGCAAATTGTACACATTTTAACACATTTTAAGCTTAATATTAAGAAATGTGCATTGTGTACAAGTAGCACTCCAAATAATCATTTTTATATCAGTAAGTCTCGAGTGATATGTCAGCAAATATGTTAATATATTTTATGTATTTTTAGTTTGATGTATTTTTATTTTATTTATTTTTTTTTTTTAGTAATAGAAATAAACTTATGTTAATTATTTATATAAGGTGTTATGTATTATATATAAAAGGTGTGTGTTTCTGGAAACTCTTTTCTATGCAGAACATTACATTTACATCTGAGAAGCATTTTTTTTTTCTTTTTTATAAACAATTTCACATCGCATTCTACCACCAAAATTAAAATATTACCAATAAAATTACATAAAATTGCTAAATAAGTGATTTATAAACCTACTTCCAAACAAAAAAAAAATGATTGGAACATTATTTATTTTCCTGACGAGAAAAAGTGCTGTTACATCCGTTTGAAGATGAAAGTTCAGAAATCTCCCACAGGGCTGAAAACTGGGACACAAATGTATGAGGCGAGAAATCATCAGAGAAACTTGTGCACGTACCTCCGAGCCCAGGCCTGAGGCGGTTGTCGTAGCCATCGAGGAGGCTGTCCAGGATCCTTGTGAAAACTGTGGTGTTGTCTTTCTGCTCATCTGCGCTTTGACTGGAGCTGACAATGCAAAACAGACGTTTGATTCAAAACCCAAAGTCACCAGCAAAGGGTGGCTATAACACACCCTGATGTGTAAAACCACTGCAATACCCTCCTCGGGGTAACTCTGAAACATCCAGCCTGTTTAAAAAGAATTTGCAATGCAATAGCCTGCAGATAAACAACAAATCTCCTTCCGTCTTAGGAGCAAAGGGGGATATACACAGGAACAATGCATTATTAATTAGCTAAAATACTCTTTTAGATGCAAATAAGCATGAGTTCTGGCAACACAAAGTCAAATCCTAAAAGACAAACCCATGAACTCTGTCACTCATAAATATTTCAGACAATGCTTACGAGCAAAATGCAGTTTAATCATATAGTGCAAAATGCTACTTCATGAATAAGAGCCTGTGAGGACGGTGGCCAATTTGTGCGCCTCTAAAAACAATCCCCGGCTGGTCGTTCATACATAATTGCTTGCTTTTTTTTGGTAATCATTGGCATTCTTTTCCCGCTGGCAGGTACCGGACCACAAATGCGACTGCAGACTCAATAAACACTGTTTGGTGTTTCAAATAAGCTTGGCATGGAAACAGATTTCAAGGAGAGGATGAGGTCATCGCGATTAGTTAGCATGGACGCGTTTTCAAACAGACAAAAGAGAGAGGGAGAGACGCGACAGACCCCAAAAGAGAGAGAAATGCAAGTTGTGTCCTGTGGTTTCGTATTATTGCCAGTAATTCCATTATAAATCTTCCCCTAAACCAACATGGACAACTATTGATTCAAAGCAGTTAAATAAAATTTAAGCTCAATTGTCAGATGATATATGCCCGCTGTCGCTGAGAAGAACAGCGCGTGCTTTTTCTACTCATTTCAATAAGTCTTAATGTCTCCCAGCAGAATTTCCTTTGTGGAGTCCAAAAGTCTGTGACCACTTTGGTGATTTTCAACTATTTCTAGGTCATCAATCACATGTAAGCAAATTTTGATGTTGACCATTCCTTTCTACAAAGGTCAGATTTCCTTGCTTTAATCAAACATTTTCACATCATACTGATTTGAACAAACTTGCAGACTTGCTCTCAATTTTTGTTGCCATCAAATTATGATTCGTTTTTATTTTTGTTCTACAAAAAGAAAAGAACAAAAGCAAAATAGAGGCATTTTCGCAAGTGGTCTCTCACACCTTTGGACCTCACTGGATTCTGGCTCAAAATACAACGAGAATAAAAATAAAGCGAGGAGACTTCCACCCTCCCCCATCTGCGCAGAGAGACATACACGCACATGCACACAGACCTCATGAGCGACACGGAAAAGGGGTCATGAGAGGGGGGTGATGTGTGGTATATTAAGTATGATTTATTAGTAATGCATTCAAGTAATGCAGTTAATGTATGACTGTAATGTAATTATCTCCACTCTTACCTCCAATAAATGCACAAGAATTCAGAGCTCAGGGCATTTTTATATATATTTTGGAAAATTTAGGAACCATACAGACATGAATAACACACTGCAAAATCCATGTGCTTATGAGCAGCATACAGATCCCCATTAAATATTGTACAGCAACTCCATCTACAGGTCATCTGAACATCAACAGTGTGAATGCATGTTGTCCAGAGCCATGGCGCACTCACAGCACAGCTTACAAATGACACCCTGTATGCCTAAGGCATTTTTAAAGTATTGTTATAAAATATTCATGGGAATGTCAACATCACTGTGACGGTTACTGGTATAAACATATAAAATATGTCTAAAGCAACAAAAATGTTGCATTGCATTTTGCAATTGGTATTTCACAACTTGATTTTTGTAAAATAATTTATTATTATGCATGATTATGCATGATAACCCCCACCCCACAACATCTTTAAATAATCATTTAAAATAAAACCGCAGCCCGATTCTCTGCTAACAGTACACATCCAAGCTGCATTCATCAAAATATAAACTTGTTAGTTAATATTACACTTCAAATTAAAAGTTGAGGGCTCTTTCGAGCCAAATGCTCCCAAAAGAAATATTTATGTTTGTTTACAAACCTTTGCATTTGTTCTGATATTTAAAATAGTACTTGGCTGCATTTTTTTTTTTTATGTTTTTTGCCTAAAGAAACTAATTCACTGATGTTGCTTATGGATTAAAGACACACACACAGTTTTTTTTTTTTTTTTTAAAATTGTATATGTATGAAAGATTAAATTTTACATGAACAGCACTCCACGAAGCAGTATAGCAGTAAAAGACTGCAGAATGAAAAGCTTAATGAAAGCTTCATTAGCATGACATCCTCTTTGAAGTCTGAGGTTCTGATCTAAGTTAACATTCTAGGTTTAGATCAAAGACTCACATTTAGATCAAAGTCCTCACATATTAAACTGAACATTACTGTAACTACAGCACAGAGAGTGTTCTTTATCAAAAGCAGAGAATGTGTTAATCATTCCAAGATGTGAGTGAAATATGCACCAACCTCAGGTGCGTAAACATACCTTTTTCCAGCCAGAACGCTGGACACCAGTAAACAGGCCCAAATCCAAAGCCAAGCTGCTCTTCTTCCACCCCACATCATTCTCCAAAGGATGAATCCCCACTAAAGATGAAGAAGAAGAAGAAAAAAACAAAACATTAATTAAAAGAAACCTTACTGGAGCGGAGGTAAGAAGCGAGGTATGTAGTTGTCAATACCCTTATCATAGCATTGTGATTATAGGGAGCATATGAATTAATATATAATTAATAAAATATGCTTTTAGACAGACAGGCTCAAAAGAAGTATGTCTTTAGAGCCAGCTCACACGCAGCTACCCCCACAGTGCCCAATCAATGCCTGTCTATGGGATACCTGTAATTTTATATTTGTTATGTGATTTGTTGATCTGCAATAGAGTAATGCGAGACACTGCATACAATGCATTTAATCATCTAAACACAAATCCCATGAAAGCACAGTACCCCATGCCAGTTTAACCAGTGCTGAACAAAATGTTCATATTTCCCCCTTTTAATCTTCGAGATATAATTCATAGCCTGAGCATATTTATTGGAGGAATACCGTGCTTTGATGTAGTCCTGACCCCTTTACAGCTTACATATGGTGTAGAATTAATACTACAGCAATTATATACCTGATCAGAATTAAGAGTAAACAAATATCACAGTTTTGCATGACACAATACAACAGTCATTACGTATGCCACAAGACCCACTATGCAAATCCTCAATGTTTAATCGCACTCACCCATTTCAGAATATTAATATGTGCTCATACACATATAGGAATGTGCATCAGAGTTCTATACATATAAAAACACTGGGAGCTTTCATTCCGCCGGTTGGCACTACGCATTAACGCAAATCATTACACACACAGTCGGCGCGTTAATCCTGCATTGACATCATACAAAATGATTTACAGCTCCATGTTAAACCTTGATCATTTGCCGAAGCTCTCTCCGTGATGCCCACATTCAGATCGCACGGCACAATTCCCCGACTTCCCAGGGATTATAATGCTTACACAATCTATACCGTTCACACTTTTGAGTTCCGTCGCGAGAGTGCATCATCAAAAGCACGTCTTAAGGTATCTCTGAATTAGTATTGTGCGTGCGCCTCGGGGTTGCTCCTAAACGTGTAGTAATTCAACTGGAGAAATTAAGCAAGCAGTGCGCACATCGCCGAGTTCACAGCAATCATGCGTACCACAAACATCATGCAGAGACAAAAGTACCTCATAATCCATTTTAGGTTTCCAGGAATATGGCACTACCTTTATGCAGTTGTGATCCCTCAACCCTCGGTTTTACAATATCCAAGACACACGCACTTACGTTAAATCGATTGCACCTTCTCGTCAAACTTTTGCACACGTCTTTTCTGTCTGGATGCGAGGAGATGATGCTCTGAGATGTGAGCTGTGCTGAATTTGAGCTCGAGGCTGCTGCTGCTGCTGATGATGCTGCCGAGCGCGCGCAGCTCTCGCGCACTCTTCATCGAAACTCTTCCCAGTTTACAGCAAATTAGTCATCTACCAAGCCCAAATCCACAAGAATAAAGCTTTACTACAGCAGCACACTGGTGCTATGTCGCTGAAACGAGATCGCTTGAGTGCATGGCGACTGTGTTAGCGGTGGTACCAATCTCACATCGAAACACCAATCCGTACCATTTTTATATGCAGCACAATTTCACTTGCGCTGCTGTCGACTTAATCTCTTTCAGGGGTTGGAAAATCAAATCCGCTTAATTTTTTTTAACCCGGATCTCGCCTCTTTCGTGCTGTCTTGCGTTGCGGTAGCACAATGATACACGGCGCATCGTCTTCGTCACAATTAACATGCTATTAATTATTACACCAACATTGTTGAGCGCTGCCACGTTAAAGGCATGCCAGGCATGCATGCAACAATATGCACGCCAATCCGCAGTGCATGCACACGCACACAACCCCAAATAAAGTGAAATGCATGCATCTCTCACCGAAAAATCCCGATGGCTCGAATCTTTTCCAAAATCACCTTGAAGCAGTCTCGTCTCACCGCCTTGAAAATCGCACAATATGATTTTTTTTTTTTCCAAATCAAACGCTTAAGGAAGATCCGCAGTCCTTACAGCGCATCTGCAGAGGAGCTTTTCCGATCATTTGCGTAGTGAGGACACAAACTAAAAGCTGGAGGGTGTTTTAAACGTGACATTAACGAGGAAAATAGCGCAGCTTATTAGAGGCCACGTCGCGAGCATCGATCTCCGCCTGCTGGGTGTTAGAGAGCGATGCTGGGGCGATCTGAAACATTAGGACAGCTTTCATACAAACTCCACGGCGTCTTGACGTTTATGCGTCCGTGTGCATGCTTAACAAGAGATGACGACGAGTAGCCTAGTAGTTCCACTTTAACCTAATGCAATGCGAGCAACAGCTGTAACACAAATAGGCTACTTTTACTTCTTAAGTTTTAAAGAGCACGTTACTATGCAACGTCTTGGTCTCTTAAATTCACCGTGTTCCCATCCTGGAACTACCTGAGCAAAGAAAGTCGGATCTCGCGTATCACTGCACGTTTCGCACGTGACTCTGCAGACGGCGTCATGTGCATCTGGAAAGTTTTTTTATTTGCACAGCGTACCCTTCATCTAATCAGCAACTCATAAATGATTCACATTACTAGGGTGACATTAGTTCTAATGCATGGTTCGTAGGCTATAACTTTCCCCGTTTCGCTTCAGCACCACGGACAGCCACGAGACTGCAGACAGCTTTTAAGAAGGTTTCTTACAGCAAACACGTGCACTGGAGGGTTGTGAACAGCGGTGGTCTTCTTGAAGACACAGACCCCCACATACGATGAAACCTTTGCATGATTAAGCATTATATTAGACATAATACAACATGTTGTTTACAAAAATACAAACATACATACATAAATAAATAAAATTACCGATCATAGTTGCGTGCGTATAAACCTCTAAAATGTATTTAAAAAAATGTCCCACAGACATGGTAATAAGTATAAAATAAGTAAAATACGTGGACACAATAGTCCTGCTACTCTATTAACATTGTGAAATTGAATGCACAATACCATACAAGTTTCTGACAAATGCTCATTCTCTCTTTATTACACTACATTTGAATAATTTTGGACAGTAATTATCTCACTTCTCAATTTTATATATATATATATATTATATATATATATATATATATATATATATATATATATATATATATATATATATATAAAGGTAATGAGACTTTTACAAATGTATGCCATTTCTTGTAATGTAGTCACATCCTTGCTTCAAAACCATTTTTGTTTTTTTAGTACTTTGACTTTTTGCAACTATTTGTACTCAATATTGCTCAGAATAACCTTTGTTTGGATATGTTGAGATATAAATTAATGTTTTCATTCTGTGTGTTCACCATTCTTGAGTTAGAAAAATCATTGTACCTGATCTTTGACTGACTGTGTATACAGTCTTCCTCATTTACTTGGTAATAACAGTTACACTGTCAAAGCCAATGCTTTGAAATACTTCTAATTAAAGTCTCACATATGCAAAGCAATGCACACATGCTAATGCATTCTGTTCTAATGCATGCCTGTACATTTTGTGCATCTGATCAAAATCAACACTTTTCTGCATATTTTAACTTATTATATTTTTCCTACCAGCTTTGACACAAAAAAAGCTGGGAAATGCTTTGTGTGTAGCATGCCAAGAAAATACGCCAACTGTCTTCATCTTTTGATAGTGTGCATTGGTGACGCTAACTGTTAGCTGTCAGGCTGTGCATCTATGGGGGAGCAGACAGTGAGCAGTTTATGTAACAGTGATTACAAGCTCGGGATTTAGTAAACCACTGCACACATTAATACTTCTCAGGCCATCTGTTTTGCCTCTTGCTTACTTTCCTTAACATTTAGCATTTTTTAGCATGCATCAAAGTGTTTTCGGTGTTTTTGTGAACAGGTAAACTTAACAACTGACTTTATAGCAGAAAGTAAACTTTCTCAGAGATATCACTGTATAACAAAGCCTCAAGATATTTCAGCTTGTTCAAGAGAAAAGTAAATTTCAGATTCCCAGTTCTGAGTTATGAGTGTGTCACTAGCATTGGCCTGAGGTTATGACAGAAACTGTCAGCCCACGCTTGAAATAGGCAGAGAAGGACGAATCTCAGATTTGCTGGAAGAAACTGGTGACATAATCAACACCTATGCGCTTCAACCGCTCAAGACTGCCAGATCTGTCACTA
Organism: Cyprinus carpio; assembly: GCF_018340385.1. Lineage (NCBI taxonomy): Eukaryota > Metazoa > Chordata > Actinopteri > Cypriniformes > Cyprinidae > Cyprinus > Cyprinus carpio. The sequence goes on along the minus strand of NC_056617.1, from coordinate 19,744,578 downwards.
TTTTGGGAGAAGCAGCAACCAGGCTTCCCGGTTTCTGAAGCGCGAGATACAGGTGCGCGGTTAATCACATGATGGGTAGGAAAGCATCAACAGGTGCTCATAAGATTTGCCTGCTGAACCAGGTGTGAATGTCATCAATCAGGACACAAACACATGGAATTCATTCAGAGATGAGACAGAGAAAGATAATAAAATATAGAATCTGTCTTTGCTGCATCACTGTGTGTATATTTCAAACCTTCTAAACAAGAGATATGGACAATGAAATTAAACTGAAAGGCTGACAGCCCCTATAGCAGAGGTCTCAAACTCAATTCCTGGAGGGCCACAGCTCTGAAGAGTTTAGCTCCAACCAGCTCCAACTCACACCTGCTTGGAAGTTTCCAGTAATCCTGAAGACCTTGATTAGCTGGACCAGGTGTGTATGATTAGGGTTGGAGCTAAACTGTGCAGACCTGTGGCCCTCCAGGAATTGAGTTTGAGACCACTGCCCTATAGGATACAGTCAAACCAAAAATTACTCCAGATGTTATTTTTGATATATATATATATATATATATATATAAATTTTTTTTTTTTTTTTTTTTACTAGTGGGTGCTGGACACTATAGTTCATTTATGTAAGTGAGGATAGCAAAATAAAATGAACTGTGACATATTATACCCCAAAATTCTGTGGACTACCAGTAAAACTTATAAAACTTTAGGACCAAAAACTATTCAGACACTTTGACCTGACCATGTTTTGCTAACCATGTGTTTTTACTTTAATTGATAATGCGACCTTTTAATACCACAGACTGAACAAAATTAAGCACTGCTTGGTAATTGGTTGAGCTAAATTGGTATTATCTAATTGTGTACTTAAATTTAACAGCTGAATTATTTTTTGGTTGATTCTAATCCATTACATACATTTCTATCAAAGTAATCTGATATTATCAAGATGAATTTGTTCTTGTCATTTTTTTCTTTCTTTCTTTCTCTCTCTCTTTTTTTTTACATTTTCTAAACTATAGTAAATAAACTGTACACATTTACATTTACATTTAGTCATTTAGCAAAATTTTGATGATTATAACTCACAACTAAGGAAAATCCCAAATTCAGTATCTCAGAAAATTTGAATATTGTGAAAAGGTTCAATATTTAAGACACCTGGTGCCACACTCTAATCAGCTAATTAACTCAAAACACCTGCAAAGGCCTTTAAATGGTCTCTCAGTCTAGTTCTGTAGGCTACACAATCATGGCGAAGACTGCTGACTTGACAGTTGTCAAAAAGACGACCAATGACACCTTGCGCAAGGAGGGCGAGACACAAAAGGTCATTGCAAAAGAGGCTGGCTGTTCACAGAGCTCTGTGTCCAAGCACATTAATAGAGAGGCGAAGGGAAGGAAAAGATGTGGTAGAAAAAAGTGTACAAGCAATAGTGATAACCGCACCCTGGAGAGGACTGTGAAACAAAACCCATTCAAAAATGTGGGGGAGATTCACAAAGAGTGGACTGCAGCTGGAGTCAGTGCTTCAAGAATGACTATGCACAGACGTATGCAAGACATGGGTTTCAGCTGTCGCATTCCTTGTGTCAAGCCACTCTTGAACAACAGACAGCGTCAGAAGCGTCTCACCTGGGCTAAAGACAAAAAGGACTGGACTGCTGCTGAGTGGTCCAAAGTTATGTTCTCTGATGAAAGTAAATTTAGCATTTCCTTTGCAAATCAGGCTCCCAGAGTCTGGAGGAAGAGAGGAGAGGCACACAATCCACGTTGCTTGAGGTCCAGTGTAAAGTTTCCACAGTCAGTGATGGTTTGGGGTGCCATGTCATCCGCTGGTGTTGGTCCACTGTGTTTTCTGAGGTCCAAGGTCAACACAGCCGTATACCAGGAAGTTTTAGAGCACTTCATGCTTCAGTGATGGTTTGGGGTGCCATGTCATATGCTGATTTCATTTTCCAACAGGACTTGGCACCTGCACACAGTGCCAAAGCTTCCAGTACCTGGTTTAAGGACCACGGTATCCCTGTTCTTAATTGGCCAGCAAACTCGCCTGACCTTAACCCCATAGACAATCTATGGGGTATTGTGAAGAGGAAGATGCGATATGCCAGACCCAAGAATGCAGTGGAGCTGAAGGCCACTATCAGAGCAACCTGGGCTCTCATAACACCTGAGCAGTGCCACAGACTGATCGACTCATGCCATGCTGCATTGCTGCAGTAATTCAGGCAAAAGGAGCCCCAGCTAAGTATTGAGTGCTGCACATGCTCATACTTTTCATGTTCATACTTTTCAGTTGGCCAAGATTTCTAAAAATCCTTTCTTTGTATTGGTCTTAAGTAATATTCTAATTTTCTGAGATACTGAATTTTGTCAGTTATAATCATCAAAATTAAAAGAAATAAACATTTGAAATATATCAGTCTGTGTGTAATGAATGAATATAATATACAAGTTAAAATATAAAAGTTTCACTTTTTGTGAATTAGTGAAATAAATAAACTTTTTGATGATATTCTAATTATATGACCAGCACCTGCATATAACACAAATCCATACACACACACACACACACACACACACACACACACACACACACACACACACAAAGAAAACAAGTAGATAGAATAGAAAAATAATATAGAAAGCTAGTGTTAGTGTTTTTTAAAGAAAAAAACAAGCAGTTAGGAAATTAATAGAGAGTGAAAGTGATAGATGGTCAATTTATTTTATTTTTTTTAAATAAAAAAATAAAACAAATAGATAAAATAGAAATAAAATAGAGAGTGAAAGGGTCAAATAAAGATGGAAAATATGTGCTTTTAGCCATTTCTTGAATATGGCTAAGAACTTAGAAATTTGGCAAATATAAAAAAATTATAAAAAAATATTTGGCAATGAAAGTGATTCTGTAATTGTGATGAAACCATATAACTATTATGATGAATATTCTCTAAAGAAATGGTGGAAAATGTGAGGAGTTTCAGTGCTGAAATGCTTTGCGATCCCTTCTGCAGAGAAAATGCTGGTGTGGAGCTCTCCATGGTCCTGAACGCTGAGCACTGGATACGCTGTCCCCGACCGTATGACTGTCGCTTTCTGTTGGTTCAGAGGATGACAGGGTCTACAGCGAGCTGTCACACTAGACTGGCTCATCTCAGCATGGGCCTGTCTCATCAACCTCCAGCGGCTCGGAGAGTACCTCTACACACGCCATTGCACTGCAAAGCCAAGCTTGTATTAGAGACAGACAATTTGAGAGCTATTTCAGTCTAGTCTGAGGGCCGGCCACTGTCAGGTCAGGCTTAAAGACAGCTATCATGCAGTAGATAACAAAGAAGAAAGCATATGTTCATCATGTCCTGTCATAAATTAGGATTTTAACACTATATATTTTTATAATATATATATATATATATATATATATATATATATATATATATATATATATATATATATATATATATATATATATATATATATTGCATTAAACTAGTGAACTGCTTCCATTGGCACTCTGCTTATTTTGCAGGATTGCCTTCTCAGCAAAGTATTGCTTCTCAGCAAAGTATTGCTCAAAAATACATTTTGGTAACACTTTATTTTAGGGTCTCTTAACTAGTTGGTTATTACCATGCATATACCTAGAATATTAGCCCTTTATTTGTACTAATTAAGCACAAATTAATGCCTTATTCTCTAATGACCTTATTCTACAACCCTAATCCTACCCAATACCTAAACTTAACAGCTACTTTACTAATTTTTAATGTGCAGCAAATTAGGAATTTATTGAGGGAAGTCATGGTTAATTGTGTATAAGTGTTCCCTATTCTAAAGTGTTACCTAAATTTTATATGACAGACAAAATGTACACAGGAAATACACAGGAAAAACTTACCCATTGGTCAAATATCGCATGTGGCTTGCTACTTGTGTTGCTACCTAAGTGAGGTGTTTCAAATCAAATCACTTTTTAGATTTCATCTCAGGTAGAAAAAAAAGGTCATAAATACTCAATTCTGTCTTTGATTTCATCAATGGACGCTGCGTGGCTTTGTCATTTTCTGATACTGCTGGCCTCTCTTAATTTAGCTTCTGTACTGTATCTCTATCGTTGTGTCTCCTTCATTGTATTTCTTGTGTGATCCACCTCAACAGTTCAGACACTGAACAGTCAACATCAAGCTTGACTGGCCTCTCATTGAACTATGACCACTTGGCTAGATGCTACCATGCCTTTTTTGCCATTCTGTGTCTGTGTTGGAACCACTGGCCGTGTATGTTATCTCTTTCTTGCTCCCATCTCTTTTATCACCTCGTTCCACTCTTTTCTTTAAAGCGAAAGCACTTGACATTGCTCATCCCAAATATAATCATTTCAACATGGGAGAATAATCGCATTTTCTTCTTGTGAGGCAGTTCCTTTTCTAAATTTCTCATTGTGTTTTTTCCACACTTAAATGGCACAGGGTGAAATGCCCCCTAGTGTGCATTAAGTACCAGCCTGTCAGAGATTAGAGCTCGGCTCAGTTTGGGACATAGCTGGTCGGTTTTAACATTAAATTGTTTCGACTCTATATAGCAATATATTTAAAGCTACACTTGAGCTTGTTTAATTTACTGGATATTTTTGCACGTCCATGTCCAGGTCATTTTTAGATGCATAATACTGATTTATAAATACAAAGAGATGCCATTGGTAAAGATAATAAAAAATACAAAATAGCATTAATATAAGAACAACACAATGGAGGAAAGGGAAAATAAATCTTCCTGACTTCAAGTGGAAAGATGCTTTAAAGACAGTAATTACTATCCTCTCACACAAGAACTGTAATCACGTTTAAGCCTCCTCTGCCACGATGGTAAATCTTCAGAGTGGGGAAACTGATGAAGGTCAAGAGTTAAGGGGGTTAGACAAAGGCTCATTCAGACGGCGTTACTTGTAAGGACCCCAAAGTCATCATCCAAAGAGACTGTTAGATCGTTAGAGCATAATTACCTAAACCTATAATCACTAATTGACCAAACTCTGCTGTAAGATGATAGCGCTGTAAGCACTTTTCACAGGTATGTAATAGGGCCTGAAACTATTAAAACATTGTAGGAGTAGTTCACCCAAAAATGAACATTTTCTGAAAATGTGTTCACCCTCAGGCCATCCAAGATGTAAAAGAGTTTGTTTCTTCATCAGGTTTGGAGAAATGTAGCATTGCATCAGTTTTCTCAGCAATGGATGCCATGCAGTGAATGGGTGCCGTCAGAATGAGAGTCCAAACAGCTGATAAAAACATCACAATCACTTCGTAAGAAACATTAGCATTCATTATTAAGACACTTTAAACTTCAAACCGTCTGAAATACAAGCCAAAACAGCTCTAAACAAATATGTGGGTGGATTTTGATGTGAACAGGAGATGGACTTTCTCACTGGAGGAAGCGTTATAGATTAGCAACTCCAGAAGTGACAAAAACTGCCTTGATGATGGATTTGTTTAGCATTTTACTTCACAAGACATTAATTGATGGATTGAAGTGTATTCCCACAAATGAAAGAAACCATTTGTTTGCTCAGTTCTTCTCAATGGTTGGATATGAAGAATACAGTCAACTCTCCAATTTGTGTAAAAATGGAGAAGATGTAATGAGAATATTTAATTATTCATCCTATATTATGGTGCCGAAAAAAATTGTTACTTCTTGGGTGTCACAAATATAAGGAAGGTTTTTGTTGTTGTTGTTGTTGTTGTTTTACTATTATTTGTACTATAGTAAGTTTCTTCTGCCAATTGACAATCACCCACGGGATTATTTATCTAGGTCATTAGCATCATCAGCATTATAGCAAATGATGGAGGCTGTGTCAAGATACAGATTTTGCATAATAAGCATTCCACATTCCATGATGCATGCACTAATGCTTGAATTAATTAAACAAGAGCAATACACTAATAAACATTTGACCATACCTCATTTTCCCTGTGGCTCTCCTCGCAGAGGTTCATGGAAAGATAACAGCTGCTGACAGGTGCTAGAAGTTTTACAGAAAGTTATCTCGAGCAGATGGAACCAGATCGGCACCACGGTGTTTCCATGGTAATGTGAAGTTAACCTTATTTTCGTGAAGCATTTCTCATTTCCTTCTCAACACATACAAATCGCACTCACGCTCACACACTTGAGCTAAATGTGTCCTTGTGTCACACTTACACAAATAACCCAAGGGCATTTTCATCTACATTAGCATAGCTTCTGTCCAGCGTACTTAAGGTGCCTTCAATCATCGCTCAGAAATATGCAAGCGTTTGCGTAGAGAGAAAATAAGGAACATCAGAGGCAGGGGCTCCCTTTGATCTATGGCTAGTCCTGGATAGATAAATATTGTAATTCTCCTCCAGATTATAACAGCAAAGTGTTTGCTATCAGTGTTGAATCTTAAACCATTTGGCATAGTCAAAAAGTGCAATTTTTTATAATGTCCATTTCATCCATCACTTTAGACAGATATGCAGATATAAGAGATAATTGAGATTTGCAAACGCTTACATCAAGGGATGTGAACTGTTGTGCTTGTGGTATAAAATCCATCTTCCCTTGCAGTTTTGGCATAGGAATTCAAGGTATTTAGTTCGTCTGCAGCTGTGGATTTATTCAGTTTAAGGCATATTACCCAAAGTGTCTACTTTTTTTTTTTTTTTTTACTTAAAAAAGTCCATTAATCGAATAATATTAAATCTAAAACATGTGTCCACAAATGCTTCATTAACAAACAGACACACTTTGATATTCAACATGATACAATGCCACAAATCACTTCTCTGACTAAATCTTACAAAAGCTGATAATCAGAAGATATTACAAAATAGCCATTCGTCAAATGTGTTGAGATGAAAGGCACTTAAATCATTAACATAAATCCACTAGTGTACATAAGTTAACTTCAAGTCTAAAGTTAAAGGTGCATCATTAAAAAAATAATACCTATAAAGAATCCTAGTAGAATTAAAGGCATAATTCACCAAAAACAAACAGTAGTCATTGACTATGAAATATATGGAAGCCAGTTTGGTTCGAAAAAAATCTTCTTTTGTGTTCAGCAGAAGAAAGGAATTCATACAGATTTGGAACAACTGGAGGGTGAGTAAATGTTGACAGAGTTATAATTTTTGGGTGAACTGTCGATTTAAAGTGCAAAACCACTACAAAAGTCATAAACTATGAGTGTAATGTTAAGTTCTTTAAGTATGATACAAGTTGGTTAGTTTAACAGCACTGGCTGTTCACACTAATGTCACATTTTAAAACCTTTGGAAATGTATTTGGCTTCAGTAGAATACATTTGCCAAATGCATAAATATAGCTCTAAATATCATTGTATTATGCCAACCAACCTTAAAACCGTTTTTACCTGGGGAGTTCGTTTTAGTTTTGTAACAAAACAATTAAGTAAATATTTTCGATTGTCTTGAATGAACAGAATGAAGAAGAAGATTTGGAAAATATTCAGTTCCATTTCTATCACAGCTACCTATAATGACCCAGAAATTAATCCTCTGCCAACCAACAAAGCTCATTTTGTTTATTTCCATTTGAATGTTGTGAATGTTTCTAAATAAATGATTTGTTTCGAAGCTTTTGTGTTTAAAGAGTCTCTTTCAGGTCCTACAAATTCAAGAGTAGTAGATGGCCTCCTGCCAGTACAACCTTGTCTGAAGGTCAAGACCTCACATCACTGAAGATTTTGACTGCTTCCTCAGTTACGACTTTCACCAACTAACAATCCCAGCAGGCCATGCGCCAAACCCATTATCTACCTCTGGAGCCATGAGCCCAGTTCAGCCCATTAGCAGTAACTACTCCAGCTGAATGAGTTGTGTTTGTTAGGATACCCACACATCTGCAAACATTTTCTCTGCCAGATACCCAAAGATAGCCATGCAGGGGGGACATTAAGCGCCCCCCCCCCAAGCCCCCCCCAACAATCAAGACCAGAAGAATGAGCAGGTAACCATTACTGTGCAGACATCCTAGCATGGTTACTGGAAACTTCTCCTACTGTGTATTTACAGTCACCTCCCACACACAGGCAAGAGGTGTCGATGCTAACTGCTGTCACTCCAGTGATCACATGCTCGTCCAGGCAGGCTCAAGTCTCTATAGACTCTGACCCAGCTGGCAAACAAGACTCTTTACTTCACACCGAGAGATCATTAGAATGTCCTTGCTACATTAATTAGGCAGTTATTAGGGAGTCCCTTTGCTATCAATGTTTGTGACAAAATGATAAATAAATAAATGCACACACACACACACACACACACACACACACACACACACACACACACACACACACACACACACAAATAAATAAATAAATAAATAAATAAATAAATAAGCAAGCAAACAAATAAATAAATAAATGTTAATTATTCAATAATTACATGAATCCATTTGAGAATTGCTGCCATTGTTAAATAGAAAAATCCACTATGCTTGGCCTTTGGTTCCAAATGTATAAATATAAAACAAAATTGCTGTAAAATAATAATAACACAGAATGCCCAGAAGGGGGGAAAAACCCATAAAGATCCTGTTATAATATATATGATCAGCATTTGGCCAGAGGTTCTCATCCTCTTCATATCTGTCGTCTCTTGCAATACATCTTGGATAGAAACACTCAGCATGCTTTATCCTCCTCTTCAGAAGAAATTCTCTGCAGCTGCCATCCATTGCATCCAGGAGGGACAATTTTTCATGTGGCCAGTGATCAAACACTTTCCACCTTCAGGCAGAAAAAGATCCCTAAATGGGGTTGAGGATAGTTAAAAAAAAAAAAAAAAAAAACCTGAGAAAACTGTGCAAGGGAGAGGAACTTAAGCTTTTACTGCATAAATTATGTCACTCATTGTTTTCTACTGTACATTCTATAGTCATGATGACTTTTAGATTGAAGGGCCAAGAGATGGCACATATTTGACACTCACAAAAAAAAATGTGGGCTGGTTTATAGTAAAGATCAGGAAAAAAAATTGTCTGTTGTATGCAGGTAGAATTGAAACAATTAATGCAGTTTTCGTAATACCATCAACTGTTAGTATTTTCTTAGTAGTATATTAGTATTGTAAGTATTTTTGTTAGAATATGTTCCCATTGAATAGAAAACTTGCTAGTGTTTTGATAGAATGATGTAATGTCAGGTCAGGTTTTAATAGAGTTAAGTCCAGATTTACTAAACAGGGCAAATTAGCACAAAAGTGCGATTCCAGAAAAGTGTCAATGGGAAAGTGGAAAGTTCTGCAGGTGATGTACTGACAATGTTCAACTTGAACACAGATGCAACAAATTATTTCCATAATGATCACTACAATCTACCATAAGGATATGTTCGGATAACCTCTTCCTCTGGCATTACAAATAAAGTAATAAGAGTGGAAAAAATTATCTCCGTCCAAACGTGCTTTGTTCTCTGTGATGTCTCCTCCTTGCAGCAACAATCCTGGCCATGTCAAACACAAAATGGGTTAAACATGCTTTTAATATATTTTTGGGTGGTAATTAATGGTGCAAATACCAGAAAACTGACAACTGCAAATCTTAGTAAATTGCATAGTGCTATTAATTTAAATACTCTCCAAATGCATATGCAATAAGGGCCAGCTGCAAAAAAGACTGCGTCTATGTCTTTCCATAGATAATTTTAAATTGCATGTCTTCGGTAAAGCCAAAAGAGGGTTTGTGCAAACTGTTAGTAAATCTGGTCCTTAGGGTCTATTGAGAAGCCGGGCAACCAGAAGAGAGGGAGCATAGTGACCGAAGTGGCCAGGTCCAGATGCTGAAGTGTTGCACTAATTCACCATGGCCAATGCAATGCCCAGTGCTTTTCATCATAGCCAGACTGACTAGATGGACTGCATTATTAAATGATAGAAGGTCACAAAACCTGCAACAAACTAGGCCTGTCAGTCAACTCTGCTAAGACTGGAATGGTATGCCAATGGAGGTCCAGTCTCCTATCCACTAGAAAATTAATCACTTGCATTAATTCATTTTTATTCAAAACCACCCTGTCATAAGTCTGCAATATCATTCATGAAATCCACAACCAGATAACACCTATGGCCTATGAAGGCTTTGGCAAGCTCCAAATAATGCTTTCATATAAGATGCCTGCAGTGAAATCCCTGGGATCGCATGGTATGATCATGTACCCCATTCCATTTTATAGTTCTTGCTGTTAAAGCCTTGGGGTCGCATTGTATGATCATATACCCCATTCCCAAGTAGTCCTGTATGGACAACTTCATCTACTCGCCAGTCCGCAGGGCTATATGTATAAAGACCATCTTTAAGGAAATGTCAAACCTCACAAGTAGAAACTGCAACTATCTGTTCCCCCTAGTGACAGCTTTGTCAAACAGGGGTGTGTTTCTCGCTAACTAAATAGTCACGACTGTTTTCAGGAACATTTGTTTGAGCAATGTTGGGTTAACAATATAGGACGGTCATTAATGACGCCACACACAGATGGTGGACTAATAACTTCTAATTCATTGATTTGGGATTTTCAAGATCCTGCAGTAACATACAGTACATGGCAGCTGACGACTACTTCATTATTCTTTGTTATTTTGCTTTATTTGATGTTTGATTCATCGTGGGTTGCATCTTACGTCATACTCCCTTACGTATCTATGTACATGTGCACTCTACAAAAATGCGTTTACTGAGGCCACTCTGAAATACATAGATTGAAATGTATATGTATTTGAATGGAATGGAAGATATAGGATATACTGCATGTTATCTTGGTTATTGTGCTTAAAGACATAGTTTATTTAAGTCCACGTCTTAGTAACAAGACACTATGATTTTAACCAAGTCTGTGAAGCTGTTTGCGAATGTTTCTTTAAAGTATGTTTTCAGGGAACAGATTAATTGAACTATGTTGGTAACAAGTTGGAACTTGTTGGCTAACAAAAGCCAACTTTTGGGTAATGATGGACTACCAGCATCCATGGTAGAAACCAACTTAATTTCTCTCTTTTTTCAGCTGAGTATGCAAACACCACTTGCCTTCAGAAGAGCCGGTGCAGAATCAGTAGACTTGGTGAAAGTGGAGACAGTGACAGATCAGACAGTAAGACCTTTAACCAATAGACATAACCCTCAAAACAGGCAAGCCTCAGAAAAGTCTGTCACAAGGGGTTATTTGTATGTGAAAGTATGTGTTATTCAGGTCTTCAGATGGACGGACATGAGCTCAGATCTATTCTCTTTTTTGTCATCCTCAAAGCCTTAGAGGGAAGTAATGGCCCATACATTTGAGAATTTAAGGCACAAGTGAGCTTCCACAATCTCAGACTGGGTTTGGGATTGAAAAACGCCACAGTGGAGTGAAATGTCCACGTATTCAAGCTCTCACAGCATGAACATGATGATCAATCGAGAACATCACAACACAAGCCCTGCATCTCACAAGCAGGGAGTCAACCTATCACTTCACTGGAGAAAGTGTGCAAGTATAAACCGATCTTTTATGAGTTTGTGAATGAATACCCTTTCACAGCTTGCAGAGCAGTCTGTAGTACACACAACCCCAAAGACAGGAAATTCTGAATGGATGATGCCATACTTTCACTTATATAGACACGGCTGTGTCACACGGTGCATTGCATCGTCTTCCAGTGAACTGACTTGATTTTGTAGGGAGTTCCCATCACATCATCTACTGACGCACTGAAGTTCCTCAACTGAAAGAAATTCATTTGTTGCTAAAGGTGTTATACTTTTGTACATACCTTATATTAACCTGGTGATGTCTATGTGCCACAATTCTAATCATACACACAGACAGACAGACAGACAGACAGATAGACAGATAGATAGATAGATAGATAGATAGATAGATAGATAGATAGATAGATAGATAGATAGATAGAATCCGCTGCAGTTTAAAACAGTGAAGCTAAAATGAGAACGCAAATCAAACAAGGTCATTTTTAAGTGATCTTAGTAATATTTTTAGCTGGAACTCAAGAGGATTTTAACTAGAACATGTCTTTCCATCTAGAATGACTCAAGTGAGAATGTAAAGACATGGTGGGTAGTTACTTTATATTAGAAAGCAGTAATTTGTATAAAAAAGGCAACTACATGTATTAATTTAGGGAAAATAATACAATAAACTAAAATTACATTAAAAATAAATAAATACATTAAAAATAATACAAACTAAATCATAACCACAAGCATTATTTGCAGTACAATATTGCTAGCCTAGACATATGTTTTTTTTTTTTTTTTTTTTTTTTTAGCTACCGTGAGGCTGTTTTAATGTAATAAAAAATAACTGAAAATTCTGTCGTCATTTACTAATCTTTCCATTTTTCCCCCGTTTTCCCCAAGTTCCATTTTCAGATAATACAAGTTTTCTCATTTAAGGTTTATTAAAATGTAACCCTGCCTGTGAAAACCCAGCTAAAGTTTTTTTTTTTTTTTTGTGGTTTACTGTCTTCTACATAAAATCATCCTTCATAAAGATGTAGAATATTCTGTGAAAGTATAACCTTTATATCTTTAATATTGACTAAGGCCATGTCAAAAATCTAAATCATAGTGAAATTAATGGTTGAAATCAAACTTTGATGCTTGTTATCTCATAATTAGATTTTGAGACTTTAGCCTGGATTTCACAGACAGGGTCACAAATGATTGAAATCAAACTACACTGTAAATCTTTTTATTTGATTTTTAGGTTTTGGTAATTTATGATTGATTTCAAAGTAAGGTTTAAAATATATATATATATATATATATATATATATATATATATATATATAAATTCAAACTACACTGTAAATTAAAAAAAAAAAAAATTACATTTAGGGTGTATGGACAGCTGTCCCTCCTTTCAAAGTATCTTCAGTTTTTGGAATGATGTGGTTGGTTGGTGTATTTTCATTATATGGACATTTATATGGTGCTGACTACGACAGCTCAGTCATGCATCTTCAATATAGGTCAGCAGGACACATGAGGCTGTGCGGCTGCTCACAGCTCGGGATCACATTGTGTGTTACTCCTTTGATGCCTAGAAATGGAAGATTGTCATAAGAAGCTTAAGGCCAGATTGGAAAGAATTTTATCCATGAGCATTCACAGTGTTGATGGCCACAGTTTGGCTTAGCCATATATTGAATTGATTCTGCATATCATCCTCAAAATCAATATGCATAATGGCACATCAAACAAGATGCCTTCTACAGTAAAATATTTTTACAAGACTGTCCTAGATATGTCTAGTTTGGTGATTCCTGACCGTTTGCACACTGATGGCGGCGAGTGCCTCTTTAATCAAAACAAACTGGAAACATGTTCCTTTTACATCACATTATAATGGATAAATGATAATTAATATTATTGAAGGGGCCATTATTATAATAATGTACAGCTGATATTGTCGATGAATAAAAAAACCTGAAAAAACAAATCTCTCTTTAAATGAGACACCTGTGATTTTGCAGTCTAACAAGCAACAAAGACATGCATTTTCAACATAAAAAAAAGAAATATTTCCAAGTACACTTAAAAATAAAGGTGCTTCAAAAGGTTCTTCAAGCGATGCCATAGAAGAACCATTTTTGGTTCCACAACGAACCATTCAGTCAAAGGTTCTTTAAAAAACTATCTCTTTTATACATTTTTATAATCTAAAGAACCTTCTGGGACTTAATGGAATGAGACTTAATACCCCCTTGAGGTGCATCTAGCCCTAGTCTGGTTAATATTTCAATGCACTTACAATAATTTCCCATGGATGCACATATGTCCACATGAATACCCACACATGCTTGCACAATGTGATTGAACCGTGGCAGATTGTTGGAGGCTAATGGATGAGCATGTTTAGCTTTAGTCTAGCGTGGATCTGGACTGAGCTGGATTCCACTGAGATGTTTATTGAACGCCAACTTGGCATTTGAGACTGCCGTGATTCTGCATGTGTGATTTTCTATTTATTCACCCCTCTCTCTCTCTCTCTCTCTCTCTCTCTCTCTCCCTCTAGTCACTTTCTCTGCTTTTGCGACGTCAGAACGCAGAGTGAATCACATGGCATGTGACAGTCTGCTGTTCGAGCAGGGCTGAGCTAATTTTGGCATGGTTTCGAAAAAAGGAATATATATAATATATATATATATATATATATATATATATATATATATATATATATATATATATATATATATATATCCTGGTTGTCTTTACAAGCAGGAGAAGAAGAAAAAAGGCTAAATCCCTAAATCATAAAACATATGTGAGGAGTCTGATGTGGTAGCTGACTTGATTAGGTTGATTACAAAAGCCACAATAGGGGTTCTTGAAGAACAGAACACAATGTTCTGTTTTATGGTAATGTAATGTTTTACATGCAGAAGCTTCTGAATCAAACCATGATGCCTTCTGCAACTCTTCAACCAAACACACTGCTCGCCATCCCAAAACAGCACAAAATGAGCATGGGGCAAAAGTTAGTTGTGTGCCTGCTTGTGAGTATATAATCATGAATCTGGCACTAGACGGGTGGAGGTGGAAGGGAGGAGTAAGTGCGCAGGGCAGGTTACAAACTGTGTACCAATAGGTGGCACTCTACCCTTTTTGACTAGAAAGGGCAAACTTGAGCATTTGGTGTCGGGAGGGTGGAGGGACTGGATGGATTCTGGCACACTTGTGCTGTTTATCCATACAGACAAGCCTTGAAAAAGTCCAGTGTGGGCTGTTTGTGGAGCTGTAATTGGACGGTTGATGTTTATGAGCGAGAGAGAACGAGAGAACTGCCCAGACCAATACCTACTTACTCCATGTCCGTACATGAGTCATTTATTCTGAGGCACGACCCCAACAATAATCAGAGAACTGTCAGAAAATGCACGTAATGTATGCATAGTTTTTGAAAGTGCATTTAAACTTTAAAAAAAATGTATACATACTGTATGTATCTCAAGGATGTATCCCAAGGAAAGCAATATTAAAGCTAAAATTGACAAAATGTGCTTAAAAAGGGTGATCAGTTCTGTCCGTGGACACTGTTAGATATAATCATTTCTGTTTTGGTATTTGAATTGATTTTAGACCAGAGAAAATTATTACGTCAGCAATTAATATTACAATTTCAATCCCAATTAAATGGCCTTAAACAGAAGGAACAATCATAAATTGCAATGGTATTTCTGAAGACAACTTTGCTTTTTTATGTAGTTTTTTACAATTTAAATTGCTTAATATAATCTCATTGCAAGTAAGTTCTTAAAAAAAAAAGAAAGTATATTATGGAATAACAAACATTACAATTTTCAAATTTAAAGAGAGATTTTTTTTTTTTCAATCTTCAATCTAGACACTGAGCAGCATATACAAAAACAGTCTACATGCTTTGTGAGAATACCAAAAAAGGCTTTAATATAATTAACATTTGACAACATGTTGTATAGACATACTAAAATGGATGTTACAATGACACTCAGAAAAGGAGAAACAATTAAAAAATATATATCAAATGACAAATGAAATGCAGAGGTTTAAGTAAAACTCTTGGCACAAAAGGGGATGAAAATCAATTATAACTGGCATAAAAGTCAAACATCATATGGAGACATTTATATCATTGTATGTTATGGAGATATTCGTATATATATGATATTGTGCTTTTAACATGTTATCTCTGCATCTGCTTTATGGTGACATAAAGCAGATGCAGATCTCTCTCTCTCTCTCTCTCACACACACACACACACTTGACAAAAAAAAAAAAAAAAAACACACACACACACACACACACACACACACATGCTGCCTCAAAACCAATGTTTTACACAAATCTGCATAATGTCTAAGATTAGCAGGTCAGAGAACCTGTCAATCCGTGTACAGTGTGTGCATGAGAGGCCATGTAGTCCAAAAAAACAAAAACAGAAACAATCAAACAGTATGCTTATGCATATAATAAATAACTCATAGTTACACATGTATGTACAGCACATTAAATTGCATGCATTTGGCCAGGGACAGTTTTTAATGGGTGGATTCCCATCGTCGCAGGACCCAGTTAACCCCAGATGATGAACCTTCATATTATTGGCATTGACTTGTCTAAACTGGAAATTTCATAACTGTTTGTGAACTGGATTAGTTTGCTCTTATGAAGAAGTTTATTATTAAGTGATAATATACTTGAGTATTAAAATGCAAAGAAGGCGGTCAATATACCTGATAATAAGCTGAGAACTGAACATCATTTCAAGCCCATTTATAAATCAAAATCAAAATGAGATACATATAACATACATAAATGAACATGTTTCACAGCAGGTGGACTGTTGCCAGGAAGGTTTCTGCCAAAGGAGGCTTGGATGGTGAAGTATTTAAATACACATTTTATAATATACTTTGACGGAGCCCAACAAATAAATCATCTTCAATTATAATAGCACCTTATATAAGAAGAACAGTTTATCAATGGCAAAAAGCACAGTAGCACTGGTTCTGTAGATGCACTTTTGAAAAGGGCATATCTGTAGGACAGAGAGTGTGTCTGTGTGTAAATAAGTCAGTGCATACTGTACATACACATAGTTTTTTTTTTTTTTTTTTCCCAGGAGGGCTGCTTTTGTCTAAAAGAGGAGAGAGTTCTAAAATAACTCTCTCCTGAAAGACCCCCATCAGTTCAATGAAGCAAAAAGAGTGGGACAAAATGATTCAACAAAACAGCTACTGTCTGAAGATAGCATGCATTCTTTGCCCCAGGTGGACTCCAGTGTCTGGAAAGACTAGAACTGTTTGCAGATGTGTAGAGGAAGTGGACCAAATAATAGAACCGCCACAATAAATAAAGTGTCTTAACTCTGAAAATAAACCGCAACTATAAATGTCCGCGTGCAGAGATGTCACATCAGCTTGACTGTCAATTTGCAGGATTTGTAAACAATCAAGATAAATGTCTGTGTGAACAAATTGCAGGTGCAAAATTATTCAGTGTGCCAAGAAGAAAATCCAGCACTTTATCTTACAGTCCTGTTATGCATGTGCATACACATACTATTAAAATAAAAATAAATTATGCATAATGCAAGTAACCCTAAGTCAAACCTTAATCCCATAACCACATAGTAAGCACATGTAGTTAACTAATATTCCTCAGTACTTAAATGTACAATTACATTGTAACAAGCACACCTTAAAACAAAGTGTGACCCAATTATTATAGTAATTTTAATAACTATGTAATAACTAGGTACTAACGGTAAACTAAACCTAAACTTGTAGTTACCTTATTTTATTCAGTACTTTGCTGTGTAAGTAAATTGTACACTAAATGCATGTACTTTAAAATATAGTGCAAATTAAAATTCCCCTAAACACGGATTGACAAAATGGACACCTTCCCCAGTACTTGCTAAATTCCAAAAAGTACCATATTGGAAATTAAAATCCATTGTGTACCTTATAACCATCATGCATGTCTCAGCACACTGGAGAATCTGTTATATTTAATGATTGTCACAAGGGCCAAAGAATATGAGCCATTTACAAGACCTACACCACCATAGGTGTAACCTATGAAAATAATAATGAAAAAAAAAAAATGCATCCTTCATTATGTTTCATTGATAATAATGCATCAATTCAATCACTTGTCAGTGAGTTCTTTACCAACAGATACACATTTTTTTTTGTTCTTGTAGATTGTTACACACCTGTATGACAGCCTTCAAAAATCAACTCAAGTTGTTATAGCAAAGACTGGCCTTAATTCAGTTTTGCATTGCTTGTTGCTTCTTTTCAGGGTTAAAGTAACATGAGGGGCTTTCGCACCGCGTAGTTCAAGGGACTCAGTTCTAGGAACTAGCCAGAATGATAGTTCTTAGAGAACCAATTTCCTCCTCGGGCCGTTTTGCTGGTTGCATTCGCAGCCTTTGAAGCAGTCGACTGCGACGTCTTTGTGAGCTGCATTTACAAACATCAACAAACAGTGAATGGAGGACGCCGTGATCGGAGCTGTTTTTGTTGTGTGTCATGGGTTTTGTTATAACGGAGATGGAATGTAAAAACACAATTTATGCGATTGAAAGAGAATTAAAGTCTGACTAAATCTCTTGCAGTGTTGTGTATAATTGAGACTGAGAAAAGAACACAACACTGCAGACAACAGGTAAATGCTGTTATTGCTGGTTTACATGTTCTTGAAGTAAATATTTTTACATGGCTTTTTAAACATGCCAGATAGCCGGTGTTTCGTATGCGTTTGCCAATCAGCGTACACTTATGTCATTGACAGTCCCTATAGAACTGTTTTAAACCCTACTCTAAAGTAGGAGCTAATTTAGTTCCTCCAAACGGAGTTCCTATATGTTTCTAGTTCCTGCGGTGAGAAAACACCAAAAAGCGGGAACTTCCACCTTGTCAAAAGTACCGACCGAGATACCATTCTATACTGAAATTTTGAGCTGTGGAGCAGATTGTTAAACAGTGCTGATTGGTCATTGTGTTCACGCACTGTGTGACAACACCACTTCCACCAATAGGAACTATGAATAGGTTCCTCCAGTGCGAAAGCCCCTATGGCTGCTGTAAGGCTTGCATTTGCCAGAAAGCCACACCTGCACATTATTGTGTGTCTGCAGAGTTTTTTTTGTATGTGTGTGTGTGTGTGTGTGAAGGGAGGATGTTGAGTGTGTAATTATGTGACAGTGTCAAAACAAGAGTGCCACAAGTGCCATTGCACCTTGACTGTCTTTAGGGAGGAGGAAACCATTCTGCAGTCGGAGAGTTTCATGCCAGAGCGATGAGAGGTCAATACATGCTATTGGGCTGAAGAAAGGGAGGGGGCAGAGGTGAAGGAGAGTCAAAATTGTCCCCTCTCAGCACAATCACAGTTACATCTTCAGCAGCAGACCCTGAATGTGTCTCTCATCCATCCTTCCGTCCATCCATCCATCTATGTATTCACCAGTTTATTAGATGGCCATGTCTTCATCCCACTTTTCTGTGATTTCTAACAGGGCTCACACTTCCCTGAAAGAGAGAGAGAGAGAGAGAGAGAGAGAGAGAGAGAGAGAGAGAGAGAAAGAAGATAAGCAAAAAGGGGGAAACAGCAGGGACTTTAAGCACCAAGTGTAAATAAAAAGATTCACATGTATGAAGCTACGGATTAACAAATATGACGGTCTTTGCCAACACATCACAGATGCATAAACATAACATTTTAACTCAGATAACAGGTTAACAGTATAAAAAATGGTTTTTAACCACATTTCACATTTGACATGGCTTGAAGTTGACTGTGTTGACAACTATTAGCAAATGTAATTGAATGTCAGCTTTTATTCTCCACATTACATTGATTTTACATCACACTGTCTAGAGTTCATCAACAAAGCAAAAGGCCTATCCAGTATATATGGCTGAGAAGGTTTCTTATTTATGTTCTGAATATAGCCATAGATTTGCTTATTTGCGTTGACAGGTTTTGGATATAGACTCTATTCTATTTGCAGCAGGCCTGGTTTTTGCAGTTATAGCAGAGTGACAATGGGAGAATCCTGGGTGGATGATAGATGCATGGATGGATGGATAGATAGATACATCTATCTCAATGTATCTTTGTTAAGCTGTTGTATTTTTTCCTGTGTGTTGTTTGGTATCTTCATCTTGTTCATTTATGAAAAAGCTGCACTTGTGCACTTGTAAATACAAAAAAGTAACGAACCCAAAATTAATCCCTGAGGGACACCAGCATGGACAGACCTGCTATTTTCTGATATGTTTATTCAATACTTTTTGGCAACCGCCATTTGCCAGAATAACAGCTCTAAGCCTTCTCCTATAATGAGGTTGGAGAACACCTGGCAAGATATCGGAGACCAAATCTTTCCAGATCATTCGGAGGTGCATGTCAGTGCTTCTCGCAAGGGTTAAAGAAAAAACAAAATATGATCATAAATTAGCCTTCCTAATATGAGGTGATATTTGACTCAAAGTGATTCACAGTGGCATTTTGTAATGGATTTTTTTTTTTATTATTATTAAAAGTATGTCATCATCTATGTCAAATAAAAAAAATAATGTTTATAAGCTTTTTAAAATTTCTAATTAAAACAATATAAGAATTAGAATAAGACAACAGAGGTGGCACAGCAGAACACGAAAGTGGCTTGTAGGTACATTTTCAGACGTTTAATGAGGCTCGAGGTGTCATGAGTGCAGTTGAATTCATGTTGAGATTAATGTTTTAAATATAACATTTTGAATATAGAAATATTAAATGATTTAAATAACTGAAATTATACGTTAAAAATTAAACTGAATCCGCCAGCAGGTGGAGGAAAGAAACTGATTTTATCACTGAATCATTCATTCAAATGATTTGTTCGAATGGCTGATTCATTCAGGAACTAATTCTTTATGAATAGGTAACCATGAATCACTGACTCACTATATTTGTTTAAACACACACTTTCATACATGAATGAAACACCGCTGTGTTTGCCTTTAGAAGTGCGCAGCGGCTCAGCTGTTATTTGGAACTATTTTTGTTGACAAAATAGGAAGTGCGCAGCGGCTCAGCTGTTTACATTCAGCCAAGTATGGTGACCCATACTCAGAATTAGTGCTCTGCATTTAACCCATCCGAAGTGCACACACACAGAGCAGGTGAACACACACACACACTGTGAACACACAAGCAGTGGGCAGCCATTTTATGCTGCGGCGCCCGGGGAGCAGTTGGGGGTTCGATGCCTTGCTCAAGGGCACCTAAGTCGTGGTATTGAAGGTGGAGAGAGAACTGTACATGCACTCCCCCCACCCACAATTCCTGCCGGCCCGAGACTCGAACTCACAACCCTTCGATTGGGAGTCCGACTCTCTAACCATTAGGCCACGACTCCCCCTATTTTTGTTTATAAAGAAATAGTGTTATAGTCAGACAACATAAGCCACTTAATATTAACTTTGTTTATTTAACTGTTGTATTAAATCAATATCATATTTGCAAACTCCTTTAATAATCTTTAAAAGCTGTAACTCTCTGTTTATCGCAGCCTGTCTATAAGAGAGCACGCGCGTGAGTAAATAAGTAAGACTCAAAAGTATGTGCAAATGATACATTCCGTTATCTGTCATCATGTTATAAGCGTGGAACCTGTGGGAATGAGTATAATTATTATTAATAGCCGCAAGCCCTGCTCTGTGTCACTGAGGAAGTGCATCGTGGCGGGGATGATTTTGGGTGTGCCAGCAGAACAACAACAACAGCAATGCGCTACATGTTTCTTTCCCCCTCACTTTTTTCCAATTGACGGAAATCCGTCGTAGAGATGGAAAACTTCCCTGTTCTCCTCTTCAGTTTACTCCACTCATTTTCTATAGGGCTCAGGCCAGGAGATTGACTGGAAATGCCATGGCAGAACCTTCATTTTGTGCTCAGTGACCCATTTTTGTGTTGATTTTGATGTTTGTTTTGGATCATTGTCCTAATGGAAGATCCAGCTTTATTACAGATAAATCATGTTAGTATGGCGCCCAAAATAAATAAATAAATAAATAAACAAGAGTAAGTACCCTAAGCACTTAAACGATATCAATATATACAAATCAATCAATCAATCAATTGGATGTCCTGGAAAGACATATGTAACAAATGCATTCAGAAACACATACATACAAACATCTACTACAGTACCTCAGACTGTGCTATGTGAGTGTGAACCCATAAAGATATGATAAATCTAGATCTCTGGTTCTCACATCCAACATTTCCTGACATATCGTAGATGGGCAGTAATTGAATGATCATTACAGCAAAGTTATGACAAAGGCCTGTGTGAAGATGGGAAAATGGGGGATTTTGGGCTGCGCTGACATTTATTGCCTTTGATTTATGAGGAAAGCATCAGGCGCTCCAGTGAAGCGAAGAGCTTATCACTCGCAGGTAGCTTCTGTGAAACTGCCGCATACAGCATGTGTGCGTACACACCAGCCAGCCTTAATGTCTGCTCCTGTATGAACTATTCATTAAACAGCCACCGGCAGGCTGGCAGTGCCCACTTCGGTTTCTGTGTCAGACATACTGAGAGAGAGGAGATATCTTATATGTTCCCTTTGTCCCGTGACAGTGCTTTCATGGAGGCTTTGAGGCCTTTCTCTTTCATTCTTTTTTTCCCTCTGGATTTGAGAAGAGAAAGCTGACATGAGGACAGAGAAAATCTGACCCACGTTCATTTTGTGAATGAAAAGCCAAATGTAAATGAACTTCTTGGAACAAAAGTCTTTCACATTTTAGACATGACCAAATTAGACAATTACACTATTTATGTCTAGAATATTATGAAAACAATTCTCAAAAAGAATGAAAATCAAGCTCTAGCGAACCAACAGAGCAGATTCCTACCTGGACTCCATAGTGTCTTTGGTGAGATAGACAATCCAGTAGACCAGGTTGAAGGCCCCGAAGGACAGCGGAAAAAGGATGCGAGAGTATTTGTCAATAATACTAGTTGTCAGCGTGTTGATGGCAGGGACAGTGGAGCCTTGCTGATGGAGACCAGGCTGTGGAGCTCTGGAGAACCTGTCAGGAGCATCTCTTTGAGAGACAGAGTTCAGCCTTTTCTTCAGCACACCTCCAGGGTCCAGAGGATTCTACACACAGACAGATTCATTTGTGACGCGAGGACAAGCAAACAGTTACCAAAGTGACACTTTTCACATTTAAGCCTGGAATGCAGACCTGAAAGGAAACAGAGCAGCTGGTGTAATGACAGACCACGGAAAATGTTATTACAGTGATCCTTTTTGCTCCAGTGATACAAACAAACATATACAATACCAAAATAATAATATTCACCCTGATAGTGTTTCTTTTGATTTTGTTGCAAAGATAAATTTGTTGTAATAATAATAATAATAGAACACTTTAGAGAGGGTTGTTTAGTGATGTACTTTAGTGATGGTTTTTTAGTGGATAGTTTTTAATATTGGATACATTAAAAATATGCATTTTCCAATTTTATATACATTTTAATTTGATGCAATATGCTATTCTTTGGACATATATTTATTTATTTCAAGGATCTAATGTATCCTCTAACACCATGATCTAAAGCTTATGTTATGTTATGTTATGTTTTAGGATCTAATGTATCCTCTAACACCGTGTACAACCAGTTAATGTCTCTGTAAAGAATTGTTGGTCTCACTTTATATTAAGGTCCAATTCTCACTATCAACAAACTATTAACTATGACTTTTGCCTCAATAAACTCCTTATTTGCTGCTTATTATTAGTAAGGTAGTTGTAAAGTTTTGGATTAATATTCTCATGCAGAATAAGGCATTCATTTGTGCCTTATAAGTACTAGTAAACATCTAACATGCTAGTAATATGCATGCTAATAAACAACTAGTTAAGAGTGAGAATTGGTCCCTAAACTAAAGTGTTACTAAACTGTTGTATGCAACATAGCAATTATTATTTTTTTTTTTGTAAAAATGCAACATTATTAAGAGGCCATAACCGCTAAATATGATATCCAGAGCATGTGGGCAACAATAAGATCTGTAAAATGAACTTTAATTAGTCTTTGCTCTAAGTGAACAAGGTTATTTATGGCTTTTATTCACAGCGCCTCAGCCCTTTTCCGGCTGGGGAAAGTTTTGGCATGGAGCAGCAGCTTTGACTCGGTTCCATCACTGAGCAGGTTTCCAAGCTGTGAGTGTCAGCTGCAGATCACTGTGTCACCCAGGGAGCACCTGGCCCACGCTGCCATAAGACTGCAGCTATTTTTGACACTGCAACAGGCAGCACCTAACTCAGGCTAAATACCCAAGGCAATGGGACGCTCTCACACTTGTTTGCCGTCTCTGGGATCAATGTGCACCAGTGCACTGTTCTCCAAAAGAGCCATCATTTGTGACCCTGGACCACAAAACCAGTCATAAGGGTACATTATTATTATTATTTATTTTTTTTTAGATTTATACATCATGAAAAAATAAGCTTTCCATTGATGTATGTTTTGTTAGGAAGACAATATTTGGCTGAGATACAACTATTTGAAAATCTGGAATCTGAGGATGCAAAAAAAAAAAAAACCTGAATATTGAGAAAATCATAAAGTTGTTCAAATGAAGTTCTTAGCAATGCATATTACTAATCAAAAATTAAGTTTTGATATATTTAAGGTAGGAAATTGACAAAATATCTTCATGGAACATACAACTTTACTTAACATCCTAATGATTTTACCATGAAAGAGAAATGTATAATTGTGACCCATACAATGTATTTTTTGGCTATTGCAACAAATATACCTGTGCTACTTATGACTGCTTTTGTGCTGCAGAGTCACATGCTTATTTAAACTTTTTAGCTCTCATATTTTATTTGGTTCAATAATCCAGAAATATCCACTTTAATAGCACTTTTTACACAATTTTTTATTTATTTTTTATTTTTTCTGCCTATTGACATTACTTTAGATTTATAGAGTGAATTATTCAATAATTATGAAATTTAATATTTAATAGCACTTAACTTGGCTTTATCAATTTTTACATTTCTGTTCTGGAAACGTGTGCAAATTAGTGCATATTTAATTAAATAATGCCTCATTTCCATATTCAATCATTCCATTTCAGAAAAACACTACAAAGCAACTGTGTTAATGTACTGTAATTAAACAGCTGGGTAAATGGTGATATCTATAAGTTACCCTATTTAACCCTGTCCAAGAATTAGAAACTTGGATATTTAAATATCCAAATCAGGTAACACTTCAGTTTAGGGACCAATTTTCACTAGTTGTTTATTAGCATGCATATTACTAGTATATTGGCTGTTAATTAATACTTATAAAATAGGCACATATTTTTTTCTTATTGTTTGTATTTTTTATAGATTAATGTGACCTGATACCTAAACTTAACAACCATCTTACTAACTATTAATAAGCAGCAAAATAAGAGCTTATTGAAACAAAATATGGATTAATAATTACAGAATAGTGAGAATTGATACCCAGATTAAAGGCTGACTCCAACTGAATGTAAAATCCCATTTGTAGGTTGATCCCCTAACTATTAATAAGCAGCAAAATAAGAGCTTATTGAAACAAAATATGGATTAATGAGTTTGGGACAAGCCTATTGTTTTGTCCTATTAATAGGGGAGTATTCAGGAAACCTGATGGAAAAGGTATTATCTGGTAATAGTGCAAATAACACTGGTGTACAAAACACTATGTGACGATCATGTCATGAGCCAATTACTGTGGAGTTGTTTTTACACCGCCTAGAAGCCAATGGAAGTCTTAATGAAGTCAAGGTTGAGCTGAGCAAACCACTTCTAAACTCCTACAATTCTAAACAAACCCGAGCCACAGTCTCTGTCATTACGCCTGCAACTTTACACGCGAATGAACTGTGGCTTCACACATTAATTTACTCACTCCGGGCAAGAGTACGATGGCATTGCGTCTAACGCCTCCAGCAATCATGAGAGACACAGAGGATAGATCCCCTCGCTTTGAGCCTGGCATGCTTTCGCTTGGATGTTTTGCTATATTGAACTGATTATATAATCTGCAGCAGTAAATGGCTAGGGAGGCCACTGGCTGTCTCCTTTCGTCTAGCGTGCCTGTTATCAGCTAAAACGAGAGCGAACCATGAAAGGGAGAGAGAAGCTAGAGTGAATGGAGGCACAAAGAATTACCGTAACAACTTCTCCATCACTTCTGACCGCAGCACAGGCCATGCTGACCCGCCGAAGTTCCTTATTGGCCTGCAAGGTGGAGAAATAGTTGACAGCAGCGAACTCGATAAGGGCTGAGAAGACGAATGCAAAGCAGACGGCGATGAACCAGTCCATGGCGGTGGCATAGGAGACCTTGGGTAAGGAGTGACGAGCGCTAATGCTCAGCGTGGTCATGGTTAGTACTGTGGTGATGCCTGTCAAGAATACAAGAACAAAAAAAAACAGTTAGATTGACTGATCTTAGAAAGTCTTGGTAAAGATTTCTGTTCTGTTCTCAGTCGCTTAGGTTCAACTTCGCCTCAGTTCAACACAAACCTAAACATGAATGATAATTTATTCATTTAAAAATTCCAATTCTGTTATTGTTATTATTCACAACTGACACCCAAAACCGTTAAAAGCCTTTTGAATGATGATTAACTCATATTTGGAGAATTTAAAATACGTTCACACTATTAACTAATTATTAACTATGACTTTGCCTCGATAAATGCAGTTAGTGAGGTACTTTTAGTTAGTGAGGTACTTGTTACTGTATGTATGGAGTGGATTAAGGGATCTAAAATATGCTCACACAGAATAAGACACTGATATGTGCTTTATAAGTACTAGTGAACAGCCAATATGCATGTAAATAAGCAACTAGTTAACAGTGAGAACTGGTCCCTAAACTTAACTGTTACTGAAAATTGTCTAGGAGCATTTAAAATATTTTGTTAATGCATTTCATCAGACTAATGACACTGTCTAAGGCAACACAAGGTACAGGTTACTACAGTTCAAATGAAGGTCAATTAGTCATTTGGTTGCCATTTGCACTTTGTAATAGTAATTATGAAAGCTGCAGCATGAAAGCTATAGCATTCTTTCTTTCTTTTTAGTTTTAGTTATGTAAATTTCAAAAGGTGAGGTATGGAATTTTTCTTTCTTTCTTTTTCTTTCTTTCTTTCTTCTTCTTTTTTTTTCTCCAAAGCAACTATACAAACGGTCAATATTATAAAATTCAAACACAGAATCTGGATACTATATAAATAGAATAAAAATAACTGGATAAATAAATATTTAAAAAAAAAGAAAATTCAGGGTTATAAAGAAGATAAAACAGTTTGAAATCTTTCTAGTTGCTGTGATATCTCAAGTCCAACAAGAGAAGGGTTGTGGTTCTGTGTATCTGTGCTCTAGTTTTGTTATGTGGACTCTTAATTTGTAGTTTTGCCTTGTGTAAATGTTTTCCCTGATTGTTTGCACATTTATTAATCTATTACCCCATTTGTATAAACAGCCCTTGTGTTTCTGGTCTGGCCTTGTTCTTGTATGGATGTCATGTTGGTGGACTTAGTTCTGTCTCTTGGTTCGCATCTTTCCTGTACTCTTGTTGTTGTTGTTATTACAGTCATTTTATAATGGATCACAGAGACGAATGGGCCGCTGGTGCGTCTTGGCTCTATCGAATAGGTCATTTACTCAAAGCTCTGCATGAACTCCCGTGGAATAGCTTCAGGATAAATAATAGGCATTAGTTCAGTAAGGGCTGAAAAGCCTTTGAGATTCAAAGCGATTTGCCCAAAAATATATAAGAAAACATTATTTAATAAGCTTTGTGATTATTTATTTTACATCTAAAGCAACACTAAAGTTTGTCAAGTGTTGATTCATTTAATAAAATATATTTATAGAACAGTAACCAAAAGACAAGGGATTTTTATTTTATGAGACAAGAATGGCCTTTTTATATTTCATTCAGTTCATTATTTCTTAATGTTTGGAACAATATTGTGTTAGATATTATTCCCAATATCTTCAGTTATTTTTTCTCCAACACATAAATATTTAGTTTGCATTATATTTTTGTATGTATACAAATTATACATACAGAACCAACAGAAACATATAATGCGATTTCACATTGCTTCCTCATAGTCAAGTCAAGAACTTTATTGTCATTATGTAACACAACAAAATTGCTCTTGTGATAACTGTCTAGATTACTGATTTCTTTCAATGCCATTCATTTCATTGCAATGAATTAATAAATTAGTGAGGAATAAGCTGCTTATTTCAAAATGGTGCCTGTTTAGTACCATTAGGGCTTCTGAATAATAAATAATCATTATACATGAGACAAAACATACATTCCCAAGAATATTCATTCATTCATTCATTCAAATCATTGCTGCCAGAAAAGCCTTCCAATTTCAAGTGAACTGTATTCAATATCAGATGGGCAAGAAAAAAACTGTCCATAAGATATGAAGACTGACGTACAAGATGAATGTGGTTCCGCTGTTTACTTTACTCAAAGGAGTATAAACACTGAAAACAACGTGATATTTGGGTATGATTAGAAGACATCTTTTCATAACAGACTGAGAAAAAATGGTAGAGGCCTGGGTTGCAACTCCCATTATTTTCTGTTGAGAACAAACTCTATGACATAGCAAGTCATATGCTGTCACTTTAATTTATACACACACACACACACACACACACATCTCACATAAGTAAAACAAATCAGGTCTCTCTGCGTTTTTCACCCTTTCTGCGTCACCTTCTCAAAACCTGTTACTTTAAGGGCAAAGGTGTTGCTGATCCAATCTGCCGAGCTCTCCACATCAGGACTGGCCTGCTGTGTTTTTGTTGGCCTGCTCTGGGTGATCTACAGTATAGGGCAGCTCATGCTCAATGGGTCGAGCAGATATTAGATATGTTTTCTCACTCAAGAAGAGATCACATTTAGGAGAGGGAGTACCTGCTATGAGGACAGTAATGATGAAACATACCCAGGCCTTAATAGAGACATCAACATTTTATGGCAAGCACAAAGCTTGATTCTAGATGACTGAGCCCTATAGAGACAAAAGAGGAGTCCATTATGAATGGACCTTATGGGAAGCTGAGCTGTCAGAGATCAGGTTTGCTTGTAGCACCCAGTAATAAAATTCACTATAGTCAGAGCTGAATAAACTTATATAAACACTAGGCCTTAAAGGAATATTTCACAGTAATCATCATTTGTTAACTCTCATGTAAATCCAAACCTGTGTGATTGTCTGAATGATGAACAAGGGTTGTCAAGATCTAAATGACAAAAGGTGCCATAAAAGAATAATAGTTCATAGAGTTCATATTCCAAGTCTTTTAATGCCATACAATAGCTTTTTGTGAGGGAAAGACTATAATGTGTTACAGTGTCACTGATAATCATTTCCTTAGCCACAGATCTCATTCACACTTGCATACATTCAAATATGGTGGAAGCATGTGATGCCAGGTTGAACAGTAATGATGCCAAACTGCATTGTTTCTTGTGTGACTCAGAACTGATGTGTCACAACTAAATATGAGCATATTCAAACTGCACGTGAGATTTGAGAGCAGAGGGGAATATTTTCAGTGAATAACCTTATCTTAACCTTAATTCCACTGTCGCCGTTTGGCGCATAGGACGACAAGCGTTCTCCATCGGCTTCGATCCGCAGCCGTGACTTCAGCCTCGTCTCATGGAATGTTGACTGCTTGCAGATCTTCCATAAAGTTCTTTGCCAGTTGTGATTTTTGGGCATCCTTGTTTTCGTTTGCCTTTTGCAGGCCGCCAGGATCTTGCCATCTTGAGTTTCCGATGGTCAGGAAGGCGTAAGACGTGTCCGGCGAATTGAAAACGGCGTTCGGAGACTGTCGCGGAGAGGGGCTGTGTGTAGACATGACTGTATACTTCCATGTTTGAGACATGGTCATGGTAAGTGATCTTAAGGATGCGTTGCAAACAATGGAGGTGGAAAATGTCCAACTTTCAAGCAATGGTTTCAGTCATCTTCAAGGTCTCACATGCATAGGTCACCGTCGGTACTACAATCATAGCCAGGAGTCACGGTTTAATCTGCAGAGAGAAGGAAAAGCAAGTTCCAGATTGGACAAAGTCACTGGAACACAGCAGATGCTTCGCAGATGCAGCAGATGACATCTCGTTCTGCATCCCCATTTGAGGAGATGACACTGAAAGTGAAAGTGAAGTGACATGTGGCCAAGTTTGGTGACCCATACTTGGAATTTGTGCTCTGCATTTAACCCATCCAAGTGCACACACACAGTAGTGAACACACACCTGGAGCAGAGGGCAGCCGGTGCTGCGGTGCCTGAAGAGCAGTTGGGGGTACAGTGCCTTGCTCAAGGGTCTCACCTCAGTCGTGGTATTGAGGGTGAAAGAAAGCTCTGGTCAATCACTCCCCCCACCTACAATCCCTGAGACTTGAACCCACAACTTTTGGGGTTACAAGTCCGTCTCTCTATCCATTAGGCCACACTGCCAAGATAAGTGAAGTTTGCAACTTCGTCCACTTTTTTCCCATCGACTGTAATTGGTACTCTCGAGTCGACATAACCGATGCGAAAGACTTGAATTAATTCAGAGTCCAGCGCTGGCCGCTTGATTTTCTAGGGCCATAGCGAGGTCTCTCAGGGCAGTTTGAGTCAGGCTGAGAATGACAATATCATCAGCAAAGTCAAGATCGGCATGGAAGAGATTACCAACTGTCCAGTGTATGCTGATGTGTAGGCGGTCGATGGAGTGGTGGGTGACGAAGTCGATGACAAGGAGCCATAACATCAATGAAAGCACAAACCCTTGTCGTACGCCAGTTTCAATCGTGAATAAATCACTTATTCCTTCTTCCATCTGTACACAACATCGAGAGCCTTGGTAAAGGTTGCGAAAGATGTCTACAAATCGAGATGGAATTCTATAATCAAAAGCCTTGATAAAGTTCAGTGAGATCCGTTGTTGGTATTCCAGTGATTGTTTGATCACTTGTCGCAGAACAAAAATCTGCTCAATGCAGGATCTGCCTCTTCAGAAGCCCGCTTGTTGATCTCTAAGGCAGGCATCGACAGCTGGTTGGAGGCCATTTATAAGGACAATAGAAAATACCTTTCCAGGGACCGAGACAATACCCCGCCAGTTATCACAGTTGGAGAGATGGCCTTTTTTTTGGGGAGCGTGATGATGTTCCCAACCTCCTCATCATCATTGAATAACAACATTAGAGAATAGCTATTTCCTTAAAGCTATCATAAGACTTCTGAAGACTTGGAATATAAAGGCTTGAGTAGAGGTACTTTTATGCAACGCCACAATACCAATGTTTTTGATATATAAGTTTTTGATTTATTTACTAAAACTGGGAATTGCACTGGTTAAATGAATTGAACTAGATCATTATTACTCTTTTCATAGTTAAAGTTTGATATATAAGTTTTTGATTTATTTACTAAAACACAGCTCTTTACTCAGGTGTTCAATAGAATCTGAAAGATGTCCAATACACAGAGATGTGTGTTTCCCAAAAGCATCATTAGCCTAAGCTGATCGCAGAAAAAAAAAAAAAAACAAGCACCAATGACCATGCAATGCTTTTGGGAAATGCAGAAAAGTATAATTCCTTTCAGATGGGATATAAAAATATTTTTATGTCTAAAAGCAATGCTCTTGATTAGGTCAATGGACTGACTCTAATCTCATTACTGACACTCATATAAATATCCGCATAGCTCATTCACTCTTTTCAACCTCAAACTGATGTCTTTCACAGATAAATATAACTTGAGCTTTCATCTCCACAATCTAATTACAAAAAAACCTCACTGAATATTCAACTTCAGCTTCAAATCAAAGGTTAATATCTAGATAGATCCTATTTACAAGAGAACATGTTTAACGGATCCTGAGCATGAATGGAAATGTATAAACCAAAGGCACAAACACAACTCCTAGGGGTAAAATCATGCTTTTAAGGGCAAAAACTTGGTCCAAATTAACCTCAGTCAATTCCATCTCTGAACCCGATGCTCTGGGTTATTTCAGCTTTTAGTGGAAGAAGATTGTGATGTAATGAATGTAACTACAATGGATATGGACAGTGAGTGCCTCTGCCTATTCATCTCTACTCTCTAAAGCAAGTCATTTGTTAGAACTCTCACTGCGTTTCTTTTTTACACTGTATTAAGTTTTCTTTCACATCTCTTTTCACAGGAATAACACTTTCACCTCAGAACTGAGAGAGAACTGAGAAACATGCTGTAGGTTGCTCACCTCTCCACATGAGCGGTGTTTGCTTGCAGAAACAACTCCTCTGACATGGTGTATCTCACACCTCGCTTAGAGCGAAGACATTTTTATACTAAAGTTGTGACTTTATCAGCAAAACATGAACGTATCCCAATTAACCCATTTAAAGAGATAGTTCGCCCAAAAATTTAAATTCTGACATCATTTACTCAACTTTGTGTTGTTCCAAACCTGTATGAATCTCTTTCTTCTGTCGAACACAAAAGAAGATATTTTGAAGAATGTGTTTTCTGTACTATTGAAGTAAATGGCTACAGTCCAGTGTTTGGTTACGCACAATCTTCAGAATATCTTCTTTTGTGTTCAAAAATGGGTGAAGAAATTATGACAGAATGTTTAGTTTTGGGTGTCTGCAGTACAAAACATCTTTATTATCTCAATCTTTGCATAGGTTCCTGTAGAGTATATAGTGCTCCAAACAAGACACATTTCCTCAGAAAATTCAAATATGTTTCCAAAAACGTTTTACTATCTTTCACAAATGGAATATGACAGCTTGCAAGGGATTTAATTGCTTCATGCTGATGTGTTTTTCATAAAGACAAAAAGCTTTGGCTGTAGGTTATAGACTGATACACTCCTAATTGCCCAATAAGCTCATTCTAATGGTCCCATTCAAACACAAGCGGGAGACCACAAAGACAGATGCTTCGTTCGTGCATATAAATTATTCAGCTGAAAAAGCAATGAGGACAAAGTAAAAGTTAAGAGCCTGAACAGTCTGGTTCATTCAAAGTTAAAATAACAGTAAAAATATATATTTGCATCCACTGAGAAATGTAAATGTTTGTAAATGAGGGCAAACAGAGGAAGGCAAGGAAGAGGATCTCAGCATGTTTGCTTTTATCTTACACCACCACAGAAGAAGGGCCAAGGCACTTTAAGTGATTTAGGACCATTGCCAACAGCTGCCAAGAAGAGTGCATTAAGATAATGAAGCAATGGAGATCTACATAAAAAAGCAACAGAAAATGTGTATCATCTCATCAAGTTATAAAAGGCTGCTTAGCAAATTCATCTGGTTTCTTTTCTGTTTATGAAGAAAGACTTTGATGTATATTTATGATGGCACCATTTTTGTGAGTATAAAAACGATACTTTCAGTATCAGTCTCGCAACGCCCAACTCTTCACTTTAAATTGTACTGTAACGATAAAGATTCATTTGTTTAAAATCTGGTGTATTTAAAATACAAACACCTTCTGCTTTCTGTGGCTCAGTTCCAGGACTTAGTGAACTGCTTTGCACTCTACAGCCTACATAGACAGCATCCTCATATTCGACATCAGCGGCAACTTATAACGTTCAGCGTTAGTGTGTTCACTATGAATGAAGAACAAATAGCTAAAACAGTCTAAATAGCCTTAGGAAAATGATTCAGTAGTGTAAATAGTCTGTTTAGTCTGTTATAAGTGATTTCTATGACTTCGTTCACTGCCTGGATTGTTTTCACTGAGCTTGTTGCTATGCATGCTAGGATTGCATTCTGCATGAGGAAAACATTGAAACTTGGCCAAAAAAAGGTCATAATGATCTTAGAAGACATATTGTTGCTGCCTACCTTTCAGAATAACCTTAACATCAGGAAACTATGATCTATTGTGCCTTAAAATCCTGCATCTCACTAGGTCTAAAATACAAGGTCTCACTTCAAATTTGATTTTGTATGCATACAGTAAAATCCCATGCACTTTAGTATTAGAATATCGGTGCATGCACGACGAGTGCCACAGATGAACAATTAAAAAGGAAATAAAATACAGTGGCTTACCAAACACAGTTCTGGCTGGTACTGACTCTTTGTCGATCCAGAAGGAGACCTGTGCTAGGATCACAGTCATAATGCACGGGATGTATGTCTGGATCAAGAAGAAACCCATTTTCCTCTGCAGGTGGAAGTACACCGTCATGACTATGTATTCACCTGTGAGAGATGGATATGGGACATTAGTGGAATAGGCAATTCTAAACTACAAACCGTAGATTCTGTAGGAACACATTCAAGACAAAAACCCATTTCAACACATATTCAACCCATATGTTCAAGACTGACTGAAATCATGACAATGTTTAAAGAGGTTCGCATTAAGAATTGGTGCCACTGAATCATACGTCTCAAAGCTCATACCTGTGTTTGACTTCAGCCTCTCACTAGACACCGTCTGTCCAATGAGATCATACTGTAGCAGACTGGAACTCTCCTGAGGAACCTCCACTGAAAATAATGGCCCTTTCTTCCACGTGTAAACAATCTCACTCATTGGGTAGGCATCTATATTAGGCACAAATCCAAATGGAAGTCAGTCGTACCAGTAAATCCATGCAATGGGAAAATGTGCCATTTCAAACATACTTACAGCTGCCAAATTTCAAAGGACATGAATGTCCATCCATTGGAAAATTTATCAGCCGCATGGGACACTCAGCATTGATGGTTAACCTGAGAACATTAAAAGCATCACATTTAATTATGTAAAATATCAGATGATTTTCTTAAACTCTACAGTGAGCATCAAAAATCCTTCTTTTGCATTTGCATTAAAGAGATAAATGGATTCTGTCATCATTTACCCACTCTTGTGTCATTCCAAACCTGTATGAGTTCTTTCTCCTGTTGAACACAAATAAAGATATCTGAAGAACGTTGGTAACCAAACAGTTACTGGCAGCCATTCACTTCCATAGTATGGAATAAAAATACTATGGCTACCAGAAACTGCAACATCCTTCAAAATATCATCTTTTGTGTTCCACAGAAGAAAAAATACAGGTTTGGAACAACATGAATGTGAATAAATGATGACTGGATTTTTATTTTTGACGTTGCACTGATTTTAACACAATTTCTTCTACAAATTTTGTTATCAGCATGAAAAATGTTAAGCACACATTGCATATTTACAGTTAACCAGTGCATGGTGTATAATAGAATCCAATGTATTTAATTTTTTATTTTATTTTTTTGTAAACTGCTAAGAAAGAATGCGTGTTTTTAAGTGTTTAATTTCTACTGCCATTTTAGAGAGCAAGTGTGCAGTGCATCTTTGACTTGGAGAGCAAATGTTTTGGCACGCAGGTTACCTCATGGTGTACAGAATAGTTCCGTTCTGCATGATGCGAAACAGCTTGTTGGGAGTGGTCATGTTGTGCGAAATAGAACGTTTGCCATTTCGGAAGAAAGTGTCCGGTGTCCAAATGTTGCTGACCATTAGGTTGTTGAGACGCAGGATCTCAATAGGGCCCTCAAATTTCAGCCGGTCGTCTATCCAGGTTTGCCGAAAAAACACATCCATTGTGTATTCCTGAGAAATGGTTATAAGGGTTTTATAAGATGTAGTTTCTGTGACTGCAGTTTGAAATCAACACAAACCAAGTTTTTCATGTGCAGAGCATGTGAAAAAATCAGAAATATAAACAGCAACCCACAATACTTTTTTTTTTTTTTTATGAGTGCACACATCAGCAAAGTGTCATCAAGGTATGTATATGATTGAGGCTGGTATACATTCACTCTGGAATGGTATTTTTTTATCTTTTTTTCCCACTAATCTTGGCGGGGACTTATCTATACTGTCTTTCGGATTGTCACAGTGGATCACATGGCAAGCGAGGTGGCTTTGGACATTATAGAAAAATAGTGTAGTGTGTAACAGAGGAAAGAAAGCTGAGCCGGGACCCTCACTGTCAGGGATTGTCAACCAGATTAAAATCCCTAAGCTGCTATAATGACATCCTGCCCAAATGTCAGAATAATGAAGCCAGGGCAGACATGACTAGAGGCAGTGGGCATAGAAAACATGCAATTACGGTGGATTTATGTTTGCATGTATCATATATATAATTGCTTGACTCACGTACCATTTCCACATCAGAAACAGGACCAAAGCTGGTGACAAATATGTCCGTTTTAACCTCTGTGACAGGACCTACAGTTTATTTTATTTTTTTTTAGTTTAAAAGAAAGAAAGGGGGAAAAAAAACTTAGTTTATTCATAACAAATATTTTAAACTTGCAAAGCGATAAGGCAGTTTCTGTTGAAGAACTTAAAGTCTGAGACGCAAAGTCCATAATCGTTTAATTTCTGTGAAAATTGGATTCAACTCTCTAAAGTAAGACTTTAATATGTAAAGTGATTCAAGCACTTGCCTACCTCCAAATCCAGGTCGGAGTCTGTTGTCATATCCATCTAATAATCGATCCAAAACGCGCGTAATGTTATCCAAATATATCCTCGTCTCGGTTGGCGGATTTGCAAACACCTGTCCAACACTGTAAACAGACTCAAAACTTTATTTCCATTTTCACACACGAACAAGCAAAGCAGAAAAATAAACACGCACGCAAAATCCGATAAAAAACACTTTGCTACTTACCAAGACAGGAAAAAACATGAGCGTATCCAAGTCATGCTTTGCGCGCGCTCTCTATCCAAGTGTACCCTTGTCAACTAGTGTTAGTTGCACGTCCCATAATGTATGTGTGCGAAAGGAGCTGGTGCGGTCGCGAGGCTTGTGTGCGTAAATCTCGAAGCTTTTTTATGCGTGAAGTCTTGCTGGAGTTCCTAGGTGGGGTTGCGCTTCTTCTGACTCACTCTGATGGAAAACTAAAGCTCTTTCAAAGAGGCGGAGTAGATGGAACCAAAGGACTTTGACAATGATCGAATAAAGCATTATGAGAGATTAGAAGAGAACGATAGAGTTGTGAGGGAATTATCCAAAGATTTGGAGAAAAGCGCAAATGTTCTGCTGTTTGAGTTCGCGTTATGGTCGGTGTGCCATTTTATTCGTTTAAACTCTCAAACTTTGATCATTAGTTGATGTACATTCAAAAACCGAGAATTACATGAAACTTTAACCAATATATCTTTACATGCATAATTCAATTTGCAACTACTGATCTTTTTAGGCATTGCATAATATTTGCCAATTAATGAGCGTTGTTTTAAATGAAACTTATAGGCAACATATAAATACAAAATAGTCCATTTTACAGTTTATCTTATGTAATATCAAAACATTCAAATAGCGTCTAGGTTAGATTTCAGCAGCTTTTGTGACAGTTTTAGGCACTTGTTTACATTTTATGGCTCCCTGGTTTACAGTGTGTAATATTAAGATAATTAATTTTTTAGGCATTATATAATATTTGCAGATTAATTATTGAGCTTTGTTTTAAAGTATGTTGCTTGCTAACTGTAGCATGTAGCCAACATCTATTTAAATACAAAATAATCCATTTTAGAGTTTTTATCTTATGTAATATCAAAACATAATACACAGCTTCTAGGTTAGATTTCAGCAGTGTTTGTTTACAGTTAGGATGAGATTGTATAATATTAAGAAACTGTCATTATTAGTTTTTGTTGTCTTTGTCATATTGTTACAGAAGACAATATTGCATTCTCAAACAATGAATTCATTCGGGTCACTTACCAGTCAAAAGATTTTCATAAAGAACTGTGTATAAGGCAAAATGCTGAGATAAAAGTTTATGCACTGGCAAATAATGCACAATAGTTTTGGATGAAATATGGGTGTTTTTATGAACCATGCTTGTTTATTTTTGTTTCATGATTATTTGATACAAAATCACTGATGCAATAAAATGTCATGGCCAGTATTTATAATAATGTAATGCAATGGTGATAAAACGGCTCTCTCTATGCTGATACAGCCTTTTTCACTCCCTCAGAATTGATGGGATCACATATGCACCAGGATGGCTCTTTCCACAGGAGCTTATTCAAATGATGCTGTTTGAATCTTCTTGGCATAGCCTGTACCACTCTCACTAGAACAACACCGGGCCATTATCCTAATCCACAGTCGTAAGGTTTTAATGCATCAAGCCATCTCAAATTTGATGGGCCCTTCAGTGTGCATTGTCAGTGAAAGACAATTACATGCTGATGTGGGATCAGCGGGATTTAAAATTCTGCCAGTTTAAGAGAAGTTGCCACCGGGTCACTTCTTCCAGTTGTTGTCCACTACATGAAATAAGGTCGGTTCTGTCTATACCAAACCCAGACATGATAATCGTGGAGATTTTAGAAGATATAATGATGGCAGAGGAGGTTTCTGATATGACCGCTGAAGAATGAGATTGCTGGGATGTGAAATACCAGCAGAGGCAGGCCTGTTGAGCACTGAAGCATAGCGAGAACTGGGAGGCAAAAACCAAGCGAGCGGGTCACTGGAGCATGAACGGGGGTAAAGGTGTGCCGACAGACATGGATACTGTGCTTCTGGTCACAATAACACTACACCCAAGCAAATGTTCTCTGTTTGGTCAGTATGGCTCTCTGTAAACAACTGTGTAGCAGCTGGCCCTTTCAGAGGTGGACAAATATGAACACGGCAAAACAATTGTGTGAACATCACACCAACTATTAATTCATATGTTATGAAGACTGAACCTTGTATGTGAATTCCACAAAATCCACTTAACTATGGCAAACTTTTAGATTTTAGATTTGTGAATACAGAATTTCTATTCACCATGTTCATTTAGGGGTTTGCTAGAGCTTGTTGGCCGTTCATTACATGCTTTGCATTAAAGTATCAGGTTGATACATCCTTTCCAAATCAAATTAAGCCAAAGCAGAAACAATGTTTCCAAACTGGAGGTTTATCACATTTCCACACAACATAAAAATTGTTTTATTTATTTATTTATTTATTTTTTTAAGTTAAGAAAATTATGTTAAATTCTCCTTTGAGAGGTCACAGAGGCAAGTTGAAGACAAGGGGGCAAAAAAGGGCCCGTTCAAGCTAAATCTATTATGTCAAGTTACAATTAACTCCTTCAGAACTGTTGTGGGGACGTTTTTTAGTCTCCATGAAGAAAACAGCTTATAAATCATACAATAATTATTATTATTATTATTTTTTTTGTGTGTGTGATGGGTAGGATTGGGGTAAGGGGACAAAAAATTCAGTTTGTACAGAACAATAATAATAAAAAAACATTATGTCTATGGAATGTCCCCATAAAAAATTGGAAACCAAAGTGTGTGCGCGTGTGGATTTTTCTTGTCATTATCTTATCATCATAAACCTCTTCATGTCTGTTGCTCTTACATTGACATTACTTACATCATATTGTAGAAAAACTGCTTGTAGCAGTTTTGTTTGGAGGAAACAAGTAAACAAAACAAACAAACAAACAAAAAAGTCAAAGTTAAGATGCACGGGTTGAAGTGAAATGTGAAAATGAAACACATCGATTGGAATAGAATTTAGATTTCCTCACGTTGCATCAGTTTATCAATTTATTTATTTATTTGTTTATTACACGTAGTTTGCAGCTTTGAGTATTATAACCAATCATGAATGCAATGTCCGATCAGATGTCTTTTTCTTCAACGTGGAGAATGCCGCAGTTAATTAGTGTGCTCACTCAATCACAATTCTGAATCTGCATTTTCTAAAATCATTTGTAAACAGCAGAGTACAGATACAATGCAAGTAAGAGATTTATTTTACAGTGTAGAGTTTTTGCAAAAGTGCATAACACACAATAGTCTGAAGTCATGGACCGCTTCAGCCTTGTTTGCTTGCTTTCTTTATATACCAATATTTTTTTCTCTGTTTAAATAACCATTGAGTTAACAAATTCATAAACAGTTCTTAGCTTTGCTTTGCTAGAACATGAGGTGACATTTCACCAAGCACAAAAACAGTAATCATAATTACAGTATAAAGAGGAATAATCAGCAACATTTATTTATAAGTTTGCTAATTTCATGGTATTGCTCTGCAACAAATTCCAGCTCCACAAATACATTTAATAAGGCAATTATAAAAATTGCCCATACAAAGGTAAAATAGAAAAGGTTATTTCTGACCTTGTAAATCAGACATAATCTTGAATATTAAGCATATTTACAGCATATTTACAAACATATTTACAGTTGATTGCTATCAATACTAGACATTGCATTTTTCTACAACCCAAGACATAACACGAGTGCTGCTTAGTAGCCATTTTTAACTGATGAAACTGTTAGTTTTGTAGTTTAGTAATTGCTTTTTTATCATTCAAAATGAAGGCTACTCTAGAAACAGGTTATTTTAGACATATAGTTCTTAATACACTTAATACACTCCTCTCATGTAAGTCTGTTGTGAGCTGAGATGCAAGCGATTAGAATACTGGAATTGTGAAATAATGGCTTTCTGTGCTTAAAAATGTTTGACTTTGAAGGTTTTTTTTTTTTTCTCCGTAGGACTACTGGGGGACACAGCTGGCCAAAAGAGAAACCAGTATGCAATATGTAAAATGAAGAGTCATGAATTAAAAAGTTAACTGGAGACAAAGTGTTCTCAGCATTTAAACAGTTTATTTACACTTACATGACACCCTGCCATCTGTGTCATCTTTTATTGTAATGTGCAAAATCATCTGAGCGAGGTGATTGTAAGTGCTGCTGTTGTTGCCACAGTTATGAGCTAAACGGAGTTACTTGCACAGGAATGGTTGGAATGCATGTATTAATTTTATCTGAACAGTTATTGTTTTTATTGTTTCAGCATGATTATTATGATTAATCTCCTATTTATGTACACAATATAATGCTGATTGGTCATTGCAATCAAATCCAGAGAACAAGACTGATAACCTGTTTAATCCCACCGGTCACAATAGTGACCGTAAAAAAAGGTTTTCATTTATAAAGCTCTAAAAACCTTACTGACCGATGTTTTAGTGTACTTCCTGCAAATATGTAAAAAATAAATGGTCTCAATGAAATATGTGTAGTTTTGTTGAGTGTGGTCATAGAATGAGTAAACATTTTGATGGTCACAATAGTGACTGGTGGGATAACAGTGAACTTAGGTAAACAATATAAATCTAATTGCAGTTGCTGGTAAAAAATGACAATAAAATGTTGCAATAAAATATTGCACTAAATTAAAAAATCAAATGTTAGAAAAAATGTGCAGTAATGATGTGGTAATACTCTAAGCATTAATATAAAAATTTTATTTTATATTTTACAATTATTATTATTATTACTATTATTTTTTTTTTTTTATCTGTGTTCCTATCAATATTGCATAAGTTTTTTTTCTTTCTTTCTTTCTTTCTGCATAATAGTAACCCTAGAATGTGAAAATTGCTGGGCTAAAATATCTAACCATATTTATGACTGCAGAAATATGTTATTTCAGTACACACATTATCCCACTGGTCACAATTGTGACCGAACATAAAACACAATGTTTCACACACTTTTCCAAAAAAATTCAAAAAATAATTATTGATTATTTCAAAGGGTTACTAAAGACACATAATTTGGATATTTTCATGTCTGGGAAAATTTTGGGACTAAATGGGTTAAGATTACATTTGTTATTTTTTTGAATAATCAACTCTAGTATGTAAATATTCTTTTTTTTCTTCCTTTTTTCTTTTTTTTGAACAACTTCAATTCAGTCTAGTACTTGGATATCATATTAGAAAGAAAAGTGCATAAAAGCGCATACAATAAATTATTTAGTTTTTGGAGAGCCATATTTTTGTACAGTTGTGAATGTGGGGAACATTTGGACTAAGTACATGCATAGAATAGAATAAAAAAACTAAACATATGTTTTCACCCCATTAGACAGTTGCTTATGTCAAATTCATGTTATAACTGACTTGATGGGTGTTTTGATTTTGATCAAACATAAGTAAAGTCAACATGGCTTTGACAAATACACCAGATGTCCTCTTTTCGGGCTGCACTTGAGAGATGACAATGATAAATTTTAGATATTTGTATATGTACTGTATAATATGTTCATTTTTCATGGACGGTAGTTTGATAGCATATCAATATTTCAACATGTGTAATGCTGTACATTTATTAAGGTACAGCTCTCTTTCAGGTGGTATTTGAAAGAGTTTGTTGACCTCACCTTGAGCTTTCTGAAATCCTGTCAGTA
Organism: Cyprinus carpio; assembly: GCF_018340385.1. Classification (NCBI taxonomy): domain Eukaryota; kingdom Metazoa; phylum Chordata; class Actinopteri; order Cypriniformes; family Cyprinidae; genus Cyprinus; species Cyprinus carpio. The sequence goes on along the minus strand of NC_056617.1, from coordinate 19,702,714 downwards.
ACACACTGCATTTAAACAGTTAACTTCCAACTTCTGCCTGCTGGCCATGTGTTCTCCCTGTGCTTTGATGCTCTCTAATTCTGGATGAGAATTGCATGTGTCCATGCCAATACCGCTGATGTCTTCAACCTTGACAATGCAGCTAACTATCAGCCCGAAAACAAAAAAACAAAAGGGGTTTGATAGGGAAAGCTCTGGCTTCATGCGGATGTGGCCTAAGCCTTGTGTTCCCAGTGTTCAGTGTTTATCCACTGTGACATTCACTGAGAGGCCACTACATAAAACTGCTCTAGCACAGTGCTTCTCAAACCTGTCCTGGGGAGCCCACACAGCTGCACATTTGGTATGTTTCCCTTATCTAACACACCTGATTAAAATCACCAGTTCATTAGCAGAGACTGCAAGACTTGACTTGGATGTGTCCAATGAGGAGACAAAATGTGCAGTGGTGGTGGGGGTCTCCAAGGAAGGGTTTGAGAAGCTCTGCTCAACACTAAGCTGTTTACTAGAATACGCCATTCTTAATTAGGTGTGAAATTGTGTGCGGGTGTGGCTGATAAAAATTCTGGGTTGTGTCATAGAAGTGTGAATGGAGAGGGAGAACCCAGTGGAGATGTGACAATAATAGTGCACTTCCCCTAAACACAGTTTAAGTTGTGATTCATGCCTTAGCAAAGGTGTGTCCAATCCTGCTCCTAGAGGGACATTGTCGGACAAAGTTTAGCTCCAACTTGTTCAAATACAGTTGCCTGGAGGTTTTGTGGGCTGGATCCAAAAGCTGAAAAATATTGCCTTTGGAAAGGATGCATTCTAAGGTAGGAAGGTGTCAGTGCATGTCTGAATCCAATATAAGTTTCACTTCTGGTATCCTGAGATAACTTCATATGATAATTTTTCAAGGCAGCACAGATGTACCCTTGGTTCCATTTTATATCCCACACATATGTGCATTCCATTCTGTGACAGTTGAGCTAAACAATAGACTCTGAAAGTTGTGGTTGGTGATCAGTTTGTGTGTAACTGTATATTTCTGAACAACTTTTTCCACTTTTGATGTTGTTTCTTGCAAGAAATTGCTAAATATTAAACATTTGCTTGGCTATCACCAAAGCTTGCTCTATTTTGTTGTAGATCATTAGGCTGTTATACTTCCCCAGAAGCCTGTGCGAAATCAATTTCGTGCAGTGTCTCATAGTCATTGCCTGATAAGGTAGCAAGGCAACATGTCAGCAGCCAAAGCTTTCCGACACAGCCTTTGAGTCTAAAATCCTTGATTAGCTGCTTCAGGTGTGTTTAATTAGGGTTGGAGATACACTCTGCTGGACAGTAGCCCTTTAGAAGCAGGTTTGGTGCCTCAGCACAGTGGTTCCCAACCTCGATCCTGGAGCCCCCCCCAACACTGCACATTTTGAATCTCTCTTTTGTCTGACACATCCATTTCAGGTCTTGGAGTCTCTACTAATGGGCTCATGATCTGAATCAGGTGTGTTTGATTGAGGAGACATGGAAAACCTATAGTGTTGGGGGCCTCCAGGAACGTGGTTGGGAACCACTGCCTTAGCACAAACAGTGTGGGGCCAGTTACCCTAAGTTTGAGATTGACTTTATATGTTTTATGGCATGAAATTTAAAAACTTTAAATTAAAAGGCAAGACAAGTTTATTTATATAGCACATTTCGTACACAATGGTAATTCAAAGTGCTTTACATACACTGAACAAAATTATGAACGTAACACTTTTGTTTTTGCCCCCATTTTTCATGAGCTGAACTCAAAGATCTTAGACTTTTTCTATGTACACAAAAGGCTTATTTCTCTCAAATAAGTGTTAGTGAGCACTTCTCCTTTGCCGAGATAATCCATCCACCTCAGAGGTGTGGCATATCTAGATGCTGATTAGACAGCATGATTATTGCATGGGTGTGCCTTAGGCTGGCCACAATAAAAGGTCACTCTAAAATGTGCAGTTTTACTGTATTGGGGGGTCCGGGGGTTATAAAACCAGTCAGAATCTGGCGTGACCACCATTTGCCTCACGCAGTGCAAAACAGCTCCTTTGCATAGAGTTGATCAGGTTGTTGATTGTGGCCTGTGGAATGTTGGTCCACTCCTATTCAATGGCTGTGCGACGTTGCTGGATATTGGCAGGAACTGGAACCAGCTATCATATACGCCGATCCAGAGCATCCCAAACATGCTCAATGGGTGACATGTCCAGTGACTATGGTGGCCATGCAAAAACTGGGATGTTTTCAGCTTCCAGGAATTGTATACAGATCCTTGCAACATGGGGCCGTGCATTATCATGCTGCGACATGAGGTGATGGTCGTGGATGAATGGCACAACAATGGGCCTCAGGATCTCATCACGGTATCTCTGTGCATTCAAAATGCCATTAATAAAATGCACCTGTATTCATTGCCCATAACATATGCCTGCCCATACCATAACCCCACCGCCACAATGGGCCACTCGATCCACAACGTTGACATCTGCAAACCATTCACCCACACGACGCCATACATGCTGTCTGCCATCTGCCCTGTACAGTGAAAACAGATTCATCCATGAAGAGAACACCTCCCCAAAGTGCCAGACGCCATCAAATGTGAGCATTTGCCCACTCAAGTCTGGTACAACGACGAACTGGAGTCAGGTCGAGACCACGATGAAGACGTCGAGCATGCAGATGAGCTTCCCTGAGACGGTTTCTGACAGTTTGTACAGAAATTCTTTGGTTATGCAAACCGATTGTTGCAGCAGCTGTCCAGGTGGCTGGTCTCAGACGATCTTGGAGGTGAAGATGCTGGATGTGGAGGTCCTGGGCTGGTGTGGTTACATGTGGTGTGCGGTTGGACAAAGGACAGTGTAAAAGGAATTAAAATAATCAAAAAACAAATAATAATAATAATAATAATAATCAAAACAATAAAAACAAGGAATTTAAAAACTTTTACAATTATTTAAAACTTGATTAAAATGAATTAAAAAAAGTTAAGAATAGAAAATGATTATACATAAAATGCAGTGCAATCACTTCGGACGTAGTACAGTGATCCTTCAGTAAATGTACAGCTAAACAGATGAGTTTTGAGGCTGTATTTAAATGTGGCTAATGTTGTAGTTGCAATAGTTAAAAGCGGATTCCCCTTGATTTGTGTGAACCATTGGTGTCTAACTGACTTGAGTAATAGTGCTTTAAAATCAATCCTAAATGTATATGGAAGCCAGGGCCTGACCTGGTGCCATATAAGCTTTCCCAACCAGGTTAGATGTCAGTTTTACTGGCCTGATGTGAAGCTCAAGGACCTTCAGGGATGATTCTGAAGACGGGGAGAGATAACTTGTGAGCCTCTGCTCAACTGCCGGCATCGCTCCATAACCCTTCTCATTCAGCCCCACAATGTTTGAGTAGTTGGTGACTGTAGGGCTGAAGAGTCGGGACAAATACGGTTTCCCCACAGTCTTGACACCTTGGCATGGAGATCGGGGGAAAATGGCTTTAAGGAAATCTGGCTTTAAGGAAGCGCTCGTCCAGTTTGCTTTTGGGATTGAGCGTCCTGTTTCTCAGCTGGCCAATCGATGTTGAGCTTGGCTACAGAGCGAGTCACAACCTCTACTAGCTCCTCATATGCAAGGGACTGGAGTGGTGGGTCCATAGTCTCATCCGTGTTGACACTCATCACATCAACCTCCTCGGAGGAAGATAAATGAAGTGCCTGGCTCTCTCTCCGGTGGGAAGAAACCGCAGGACGAGCTTCCGATACCTGAGATGGAGACATGGATCTAGCGGTTGAGGACCGAGATAAGGACGAGCCCGTCTCGGTCCCCTTCGCTAAATCCACTTGCTATCCCCATGATAACAGCCGCCGCTGTGCCTCAGCTGGGCCGGACCCAGCAGGATCGCAAACCTGGACGCTTTTATCGAAGATGGCCAGGCGGGAGCGGAGCACACGGAGTGGGAGAAGCTCACAGTCATGACAGGCAGCTTCCTTGAGGGCTGCCCAAGAGTGCTCCACTCCCAAACAGACGATGAACAAATTGTGTATATCCCCACCCGAGAGATTACATGGGTAGGTAGGAACACACGACTTGAAATGCCGTCCACTAACCACAGAACTTGATTTTGATTTACACTTAAGCATTGTGTAACTCACTTTCTATACAATGATTTGTTTGTGTAGGTTCTGCTTGGTTTGTTTTTGTAGTGGCACATCAGGTTACATTATCTCTTGGCACATCAGGAAAGACGGGGGTCGGCAAGTATGTCTGTGATCTGTATTTGAAGACGGGCATTCAGCCCACTTATAAATGGGGCAGAAAACTAAAATTAAGCTTAATCACTTTAGTCATTGCTTGTGCATGTTTTTCAGTGTATTGATTCCTGGTTTAAAATGTTAGTATTTTCCATTAATCATTTTCCTCAATCTCATAAATACTCACAGCTTCATGCAGTGTTGGGGAACGTAACTTTTAAAAGTAATGCATTACAATATTGCGTTACTCCCCAAAAAAGTAACTAATTCCGTTACTTAGTTACTTTTTATGGAAAGCACTCATCTATGCAGAATTGTTGTAATTCAGCCACATTGGAGGGTTTTTGAGCATGAACCGCCTTTTTAAGGTCATGCCACAGCATCTCAGTAGGATTTAGGTCAGAACTTTGACTAGGCCACTCCAAAGTCTTGATCTTTTTTTTTTTTTTCTTCAGTTATTAGGTGGTGTTGTTGGTGTTTTTTTTGATCATTGTCCTTCTGCAGAACCCAAGTTCGCTTCAGCTTGAGGTCACGAACAGATGGAGCATCTCATTCCCTCTCAGGGAACCCTGGTTACATGCGTAACCCAAGACGTTCCCTTTTTAGAGAAATCCACGCTGCGCTCCTAGGGAGCACAATGGGGAACGGAATCCAACCATGCCATGCTGAGGCAAATGCCTGTCCACCTGGTGGGAGAGCTCCAAGGAAGCGACAGACATACGGCGAGCCTTACCTCAGAAAGGGGCCATGCCACTGCACCACAGGCCACTCAAACAACTTGGCAGAAATGGGAAACCCGGTTAGATCAAGGGGAACATCCCACCCAAGTTAAGAGCACTACTATCCTCAGATAGCTATGTCATAAAGGTCTTATGAAGGCTTGTAGTCCAGAATAACCATACACAGCTAGCCTAGATAGCCAGGCAAAACCTTTCTGCAAAGCTGCCCAGACCACAGAGAGTGGGCTGTCTACTTACAACCCTAGCAGGGGAGATAGCGCTGTCTAGGCACAGGCTCAAGAGACTGCTACTTAAAGCCCTAGGCAGACAGCTAGGCTCTAGGAAAGGGGATCACTCCAGGAGAGGGCTCACCGCAACTGCCATCAAGACACAGCTAGCCTCAGATAGCTGTATTCAAAAATAAGCCCGTCCTGCCATAACAATGTCTGTAATATAACCACCCTCAGATGGCTATACTAAAGAGGCCCCCAATCCATGCCAGTCCCACGACAGGCTAGCGAAGAAATCCGGGCCATCAGTAAATGATTCGCTAAGAGCAAACACATAAACATCAGTCCGAGAACAAAGCCTGATGTAAGTCATGGCCAAGAAAACTAGAGGGCTGGACACAGCTATACTTGAATAGCAGTTCCCTCAGATAAGGCTGAAGACAGGACTTCAAGAGAGATTTTGTGCAAAGGGGAAAGGGGAACCCAAGCCAGGCTAGAACATAGCTGCCCTCAGACCGCCATATTCCAGAGCAAAGTAAGCTTGAGCTGGACCATAACCATCCGCAGACAGCTACACTCTGAGCAGGGACTGCTCAGTTAAAACCCTGAAGAGGTGGAGAAGTGTACCCGGCCCAAACCCACTAAGCGGGATTCAGAGGGACCGCCCACTTAAAACTACCCAGAAGCCTGGGGAGGCAGCCCACTCCTAAACCCGTCTGGCTTAATACAGGAAGGAACATTCCCCATTACCACTCTAGGTGCTGAAACACCCTGGGAAAGAAAGCTCGGTAACAGGGGTGCAACAATTCATTCATTTTCTCGATGCATTGATTACAAATCCTGCCGATGCATATGCTTTGATCTTGAAACATGGGTTTTTGAATCGTGAATTGATTGTTTCTGTCAATAATCGATTTAAAATTAAAGAATCAAATGAATTGCGATTATGTAATGATTCATACAGCGTATGTTTGCATCCCTTATTTTCAAATGCTGACTAATTAATTGCATTTTATTAAGTATTATAGGATTGTAATATGATGGTCTTAAATTGTACTTGGCTTGTTTTAGTGAAATTATAGTCCTGCTGTGTGCTAGTGAGACTTGACTGGTGGTAGTATTTTTATTTGATTTTGTTACAGATTCACGTGGAACAGCAGGAGGATACAGTTAAAGAGAAACCACCAGACTCAACTGAAGAAGGTATTTGTTTTAATTTGTTAATAAATACTAATCTGTTTATTTTAAAGGGTAGGTAAACTGTAGTATACAGGTTTGGGATGCATTTAAGTATTTTAAAATGTATTTTAAGGACAAGGAATGAGATGTAAACAGACACAAACTTTATCATCATGCAGATTTCCATCTGTCCAATTAATTTTCTTTTTCAGGTGAGATGCATCCTGCAAAAAAAATGAAAGCCATGGATTTGCTCTTTGGCAACAGCTTTCAGCAGGTGCCAGAGACCTGTCCTTTATCCAGGTCTGCTAGTGAGATCAGCAAAGAAGAGGTACTCAAATACAGATCCATGGCTCCTCTGCCACTGACTGAAAGTCCACTGGACTGGTGGAAGTCCCATGAGACAGAACTACCAATCCTGGCAAATCTAGCAAGAAGTTATCTTTGCATTCCTGCCACCAGTGTGGCCTCAGAAAGAGTTTTCAGCACTGCAGGAGACATAGTGTCTTCTCAGAGAAGTAGTTTATGGCCAGATTGTGTATAAAAAATCTGAAGTAGATTGAAAAAAAAAAAGCATGTCATCGCCATTTGTTTGTTCAACTCTCTCTTACTACACTAACTACCATGTTTTAATTGCACTCTGTCTGGTATTAATGCCAGTTGCACTTGCACTTTGTTGTATTTCTGCACTTTGTGTATTTCCTAAATGTTCGAGAAAAGTATGCAATGTTTACAATAAAAAAATGGTGCCTTCAATATATAGTAGTAGTAGTAGTATTTTTCTTGCTTAAAATACATTAAGACAAAGTCCTATACTGAATTAAAGATCTGGATCAAGTTGCTGCAAATGTATTGAACTGAATGTTCATGAATTTCCCAAAAACTAAATTTATTTGCTCAGATGCAGATGCCTAAAATATACATAATCGAATCGTTATAATTGAATCAAATTGAATGTCATTGTAAATCGAATCAAATTGAATCGAATTGCCAAAATCGTTCTTGAATTGAATATAAAAAACCTATGAACACACATTCCCTCAGGCGCAGCTTGAATCAAGTGCTGTACACGGTATCAATAACCCAAAAGAGCATCTTAAACCCGCGAATCCCTGTGCCTCGGACCCAAACCGCAAGACACAAACACTTGTCACTCATCACTCGAGAATAGGGACAAACAAGAATGGAGCTTCTCATTTGTAACACTCACAATGAGCACGTTCAGAACCCTCGAGCACTGAACATGCAAGCTCCCGACCAAGACACATGACACATGACACATCATGACACATATCACTCGTACTTCAAACAGACGGCTCCTGAAGACAACAAAGAGGATGACCTGTGCAATGTATTGTTGGTTATTGCCACAAATATACCTTTTTTTGTGCTCCAGGGTCACATTTGATACTCACATTTTAACATGATTTAGTTGCTTCAGTCCAGTAAGTGTTCATTTTGAAATATTCTAGCAAAATGAAAGTTATGTTCTCTTATTAAATTCAGTAAATATTTCAAAGCAAAAAGACATGTATCAAAACCTAATATGGGACAATTTTTTGAAATATACTGCAATGCCTTTTACTTACTAAAAAACAATGAACTATAAACCAGAGAGCAAAAGCATGTAGAAGGTTGTGAAAAATGTTTTGATACAGTTGGCTTTATAAAGTTAAATACTAAAATTTAATATCAAATGGCTTTTCTGGTAATTTGTCATCCTCATCCATAAGTAATTCAATGTTTGTGTTTACTCATCTACCTTCCTATTAAACAGTGATATAATCATAAAATAAATTATATATAATAATTAAAATTTATAGCAAAATAAATGACACTATTTTGTTAAAATGGAGGAGAAAACGTTCCACAATTATCCTTTTATTTTGTAATTGGGAACTTGTGTTGTTGATAAACATATCTCATCTTAATGACTGTAATTATAATTTGTCAATTTAATAATTAATGAATTTATTTATTTATTTATTATTCATTCTTTCTTTCTTTCTTTCTTTCTTTCATTCTTTCTTTCTTTCTTTCTTTTTAATGAATTTATTTATTTATTTTTTTTTCTTTCTTTTCTTTCTTTCTTTCTTATTTATTTAATTATTATTCTTTCTTTCTTTCTTTCTTTCTTTCTTTCTTTCTTTCTTTCTTTCTTTCTTTCTTTCTCGACGATGGCACATACGTTTCACCAGCTCTTTATTTTTTAATTTCAACACGTTCACTTTAATGCAGGGGTTTGCCTCGGATTCCCCGTGTCGTGTTTCGGTGCTGTAATCTAGAGGTTTAGGTTCCCATATCGATCCCTTGAAGCATCCCATTCATCATCTACACTGCCCAAATTATGGACAAACAAAAGTAAACTATAGAGTAGTAAACTATAAAGTCCGTTTTAAATGCTTTTACGGTTAAGACAAGCCTACCCCTCCACTTTAAGACAATTTACTTTTGTACCTCACATCAAATTGAGACTAAGATGAAAGGAATACAAACAAACAGCTCATGAAGTGGCTATTAAAAGCCCACTTGACAAGAAAGGGCTGTTTTTAAAATGATGCACAGAGGCTGCAGTTGTTTCACTGTTCCCTTTGGTGTTTTCGTAGTTTTCCCTTTAACATCTCTCTGTCTCTGGTCTAGAAGTGCTCCTCCAGCAGCATCAGCACCACAGCGCTCCTGGATGCTGCGCTGGAGTATGCACGCATGCGCACCACAGTGGAATTACTGCACAGCGCTCTCTTAAGTTGGATCTTCTCTGTCTTCACGGAAACCAGAAAACATATAAAAGTATGGCGATCTTTAGAATTAGACAAAAGAGCTTCGTGCGCGTCTGGACGTTTCCCGTGATCGTGGCCGTGGTGTGCGCGCAAAGGTAAGTCTGAACCAAAGCGCTCCTCACTTCATATGGCTGTCTGTACTCCACACACACAACTAAAATGATCTCTAAGCATGCATCTGAATCTAACGGTGCATTTTCCCTCTTTGCAGTGTCAATGATCCAAGCAATATGTCTCTCGTAAAAGAAACTGTTGATAGACTATTGAAAGGATATGACATTCGCTTGAGGCCAGATTTCGGAGGTAACGCACGTTTTTAATGAGGTCCATCATGTCAGCCTTTTAACATCACCTCTTAACTTTCATATAGTAAAATCCTAAGCGCGCTATTATGGAGAGTTTCGCGCTAATACATCCCAATTATCTCAGCTTTGGAGGCGATCGGGACACTTGCTTTCACTTATCTTAAAATAATCGCCTTTTCTTCCGTAGTCGATGTTTGATTAGAAATGCTTCGCAAAGTTGCTGAATGAATTTACACAATTTGGACAACCGCACGTTCTGTCCAATGATAGCTCCATGTGATGCTTTCTCTGATTTGCACTAAATAATCAGTGATAGTAATATCAGTGAACAGTGATGCTCATCATGACGAATCCATAGATTATTCTGATAATTCTCGATGATCTTAGTTTGTTTAGATATCTTTGGTTTACTTTTCATCTCCTCCTGGATGTTATCAGGCTGATGTTGAGTTAATAATGGCTCATGCATGACATGTCCATTCATTTCAGTGTATGAAACAAAATTAGCTGTAACATCACTGGTATGATTTGGTTTGGTTTTTAGGTCCTCCGGTGGGAGTGGGGATGAATATAGACATAGCCAGCATAGACATGGTCTCAGAAGTGAATATGGTAAGTCTGTCATCATGCTGTCCAGTTGGAGACAAAGTATGTGAGCTCCTTTAACCCCCCCCCCCCCCAGCTCTCTATCCCAGGTAATTTATGTTTCATTTGAAGAGTTATAATCTATCAGATTTTTTTTTTTTTTTTTTTTCAGATTACTTAAATTAACAGTTTGTCACACATCTGTGGGTGTGAACTTCATATCAGTGGTGCTTGTATGATTTTAAATGTTGCAGTAAGCATACTGTAGTGTTCATGAGAGACGATGTATAACTTTTCGGGGCATGTACTACCTTTTATACTCAGTATTCACATATGAACACAAGTAATGGTCAGGAGGAGCTAATGTGGTTTCTATGACAACATGTTTTCTTCTGCATATGGACTGATTTTTTTTTCTTTCTTTTTTTCTTCTTCTTTTTTTCTGGGATTTAAAAAAATCACTAAACAAGTGAACACCAACATGAAATTCTCCATTTTGGATTTTTATACTCTTTCCACCCTTTTGGTTATCTGGTAGGATTTTTTTTTTATTTTCCCCTTAGATACAAGAGCATCCCCTAGTGATGGTTTTGAAGCACAACATGAAGTTTTGTGTTTGAGGTCTGGTCAAATGAGGTGATATTCATAACAAAAACTGAGAACTGGTAGTGCATTTGGATACAGCAGCACCTGGCTGCATTATTTTTTGAGTTATTTGTACTCTTAGCTGCATTTTGGGGCTATTTTTGTTTCTGTTGTTCTCAAAATAGCCCAGCGATATTTTCTATGTGTTACATGTATTGATTTTTATTTTTTCTTCACTGCAGACAGAGAATACAAGGTTTGAGATGTGCATGTGTGCAAGTGGCTCATGTACTCGCTTGTAGTCTTTGGAATCCCATCTCACAGTAATTATTAATGTCTTAAGCAACAGTGCACGCATACATTAGGACTGTCAAGATGTCTTTAGGAGAAAACAATTATTGCAATTTATGCCGTTTCTGATTGAGCGCATTTGTGTTTGTCCGCGAGCTTTAATGATGTCACTATTAGGCCAAGGAAGTGCAAATACACAGATCACTGCTCTGAAACCTTTCACATTTTCCTGGCTGGGATCTTGCATGCATTCATCTGGATTATTCTTTTGCACTGGATAAATAGCTGGAGCGAGTGTCCAAATCACCATGAACCTCGATGTCATGCAGCTCCCCGTGGCAATGGGGAATATTTGGTTTTGGCACTTGAAGCAATGCATCAGCCCATCGTCATAATGGGAGAAGAGGAGTTGGCCAGTCTTTCCTCTCCGAAAAAAAAAAAAAAAAAAAAAAACAGTACAAACTTCAATTCCACACATCTGCCGAGAGTGAGAGATATCAATCGTTTTCATTTCTTTTAGAGAATTATGGAATTTTGTAATGAAAAGTAGTTTCTCCTGGTACCAGTAGTATAGCATCAACTGTTTTTTGACTCTCCTAGGTTAGATCATTAAACAAGACATTAATGTTTATTAAATCTCAGGCTCATTTCCGAATAGAATAACCAGTGCCACTTTTATAATGTTCTTTTCTGTTCTCCGTGTATCTCCGTTACAGGAGGATATTAGCAATGTGATTCCTTAGAAGAGGCTTTTATATTATACATATATCATTGTCTTTATATCCTTTAGGATGTTACAGTACACTGAAGTGCTGAACATTACTGTACTATTTACACAGTCAAGCTAATGCAGTGTCTTAAATGCGCTCACTATTCACTGAATGGTGCATGCAAGTGTAAATGAGTGAACTCAGACACAGCTTTAGAATGGAACGTCATGTACAAGAAGTCAGACTACTAAATGTTATTTGACAGTTCAGACTGAAATGCAATACAAAGAATTGTATAAGCTTCCCAATTGGATTTTAAACCACATGTTTATGGTTTTCTAACAATCGGATGTCATATCACAGCTACATGGACCTGAGAAAAATAAACTGGGCATTCATGCATCAGCAGGTTTAGAGATTAAGTTTTACTTCGGTTTGAGGAACTAGCGTATTAATCTTTTCCCCTCGGGTTTATTCCCTTGTGAATCATTGAGTATGAATCTTTGATGTTTGAAGCAGGGTTTTGAAATGTACCCCTTCCATCTTGTAGATTTTGTTAGCAGAGCAAACATTTTCTTGAAATAAAGTTACCCTGTTCCCATAGAGCTCTCAGGACTGGGGCTCCATTGCATTATTAAACTATATATGAACTTATATTAAGGCTTGCTTGGAATTACCCTGCTGGAGGTGCACCGAAGCAAAAAGGCTCTATGCTTTCAACTTATAGCCCTATTTTGCTTCTGACTCATTCAATTCTGTCCACGTATGCACATGGTCACATGTCTCCATCATCAAAAGTCAAAAGATGCATAAAAGCCCCTGCATCGCCCACAGTAGGTGTTAGATGGAATAGTAGGTCTGCCCAGAGAGAGGAGCAAAGGTCAGACGTGACCGCAGGGCGATATGACTCCCTGACATAGACTTGCAAAAGCTTGATGACATTAACAACCTGCCATTTTCTTGGAGGCAGTCCGGGGTGTGGTTGTTGGGAAGGTCGTGCTCCTCGCAGTGCCTCGGGTGTGCGTGATTCACCGAAGGACAGATGAATGCAAACAAAGGGGTGAAAGTGAAACCGAGCGCTAATGAACGGTCTTAGAGCTTCTAGGCTCAAGTGAAGCCTGATGCTTTTTGATCTAATGTTTGCAAGTGCAAACATGTTTTTTTGTCCTTCTGTTTTCACTGCAATCTTTGTTCTTACCATGACCTTGAAATCACAAATGAGATCTTTTTATAGAAATTATTTCAGCAGTAAGTAAACTGTGGCCCGTGCTTTAAAATACATCTCAACAATCTCAAACAGTGACCTTTTTTCAGTCAGTATGACCTCAAGCATTTCTCATCAGATTGTTCTTATGCCATCCACATTCAGTTTATAGTTCTTGCTGTATGTCAGAGTTTGTCTCATGTGTCAATACAATGCAGAACAACACAAGATCATCCACTGAACAACTGAGTTTTCCTCTGGAGAGTGTTCTGTTATTTCACCAATGCTCCTTGTCTACAACTACTGACAGAAGTTAACAGAGAGCGAATGGACACAATCAGTTTTGTAAAGTTTCCCAGAACAAGTTCATTTTAAACACATCAAAATATTCAGGAAACCGAGAGGCTGAGAGCTTAGCGTGAGCGTTGGAGGATTTTGGAATCCATCCCAATCTTTTTAAGTCCAAAAATAAAAATAAAATGTAAAATAAAATATGGAAACACATTAATCCTCAGATTTCAAAATGTTCATCTTTGTGTGTGTGTGTGTGTGTGTGTGTGTGTAGGAATGCTGATAGTAATTTGCTAGTTTGATGATATATTGTGCCACAAATCCTCTCATGACATACCATTATGTTGACCTCTGGCTGCTCTGATTGAAAACATGCAGATTAGTGAGTGTGAAATGGGTGATGTTTTAGGATGAGTGGCGTATCTTTTGTAGCTGAAGCATGCGCTGGTTTTCGTGTGTTTTGTTGACCCAGCTGGATTGTGCTGTTTCAATACACTTGAGATAAGGAGCATGTTTGCCTCGCTAACATACAAACAGGGGGCACTCCATATGTTTATTTTATTTTCATTTATTTATTTTTTAGATTAGTAGCTATTTACTATAAAACAGATGATAGAGCTGCATTGTCCTGTGTCATATTCTCAAACACCGACAGAACAAGCTTCAACCTCTCAGTTCTCCTTGTTCTCTGTCTTCGACCACCTCATGGTCAAGCACTAAAAAACGTACATTTTGGCATTTGCAGTAGTTGTTGTCAGAAATTTCTAATATACACATGACATTTGTTTCTGAAACAGAATCCAGTAGTGTTTAATGGGCTTGAGTTTGCAAAGCAGGATGGCATTTCTTCTTAAAATATTCTTGATAGGGTTTGTTCTGAACATCTAACCCTGATTATAGACATCTTTACTTAATTTTGTCTGAACAGACTATATTCACGCTTTAAATTATCTCATGTAAAATTAAAATGAGTAGAGTAGAAAACTAATGACTACCGACAAACCCATAGGTGTATAATTTTCGAAGTTCACATTTAGATGTCCTTTATGTGTAGTTTTTGCCTTTAAGCAGTTTTATTGTATCTCAATCTGACTAAAAGGATATTAGATATTATATTTAACACTATAATATTGAGTTGCTACTGTATATATACTGAATGAGCAATCCTCTATTGAATTCTGTGTATAAAAGAGATTGTAAGATAAGAGTTTCCATGCTTGGCATTTGTAATTATATTAAGCTTTCATGCACATTTTGTGGGTTTCAAATTCAGGAGATTTTTTGTCTGTGGATGTTTCTGTAAATGTGTCAGTGGCTCAACTACGGCTAAACCAAAGAGGCACATAAGATTACATAAACGCAGTGGAGAAAACATAAAACAAGACAAATACCATACAAAACAAAGTTACAAGTCACTACTGATGGCAGAGTGCATACATTATAATAGCACTTATGGCGTTTGATGCTCTTGATGGTAGATTGAATGCCTGTACTCAAGAAAATCTATGATCCATTTCAGGTGTCATCTAACATCTACTTAGAAACGTAATACCTGATGAAACTGTGTGTTATATTATTGGAGTGAACACTTTTTTAAAATACCCAAAGAGGTTTGCTGGAATTGCTTGTAGGTTTCAGGTACCAGTCTTGGCCTCTGCAATTACACAGCCTTTAGACATTTATTGATGAATGTATGGCTCTGAACTGTCAGGTTGGTGTAAGTTCAGCATCAGTTTTAAAGATAAACACCTCTGTTCCAATCAGCTAAATGGTCGTTTCTGAAATAATAGGCTTTAAAAAGGAAAAGAGAGCCAAGTAGACTTTGTAGACATGTGAACTAGACGTATCGTTTTTTTTTTTTGAATCCCTGTATTATACAATAGCTTTCATTTGGTCACATACAGTAATGGCTCCCATCTCTATCCCTAATGTATTTTTAATATGAAAAAAACTAGAGCGGTGCTGGATTGTGAGATGGGCTGCTGGTGTTTGTGTTGGCGAGTAGGCGTTACAGAGAGAGAGAAAGGCTGGGGTGGATTGCTGAAGAACAAAATATCAAGAACAGTGGTGAGCGAGGAAATTCAATTCTCAGAGAAGAAAGAGAAACCTGAGAAACTTGAGTACTTTTATACCAGCTATACAGTTTTGTATCTAGTGACTCTCCGCTCACAAGACTCCTGTATACTTGTGTAGTAGATTACTGTGGCATTGGATGCTATACTCTGATCTGGGCAAACTTTTATGCCATTATGCTTGTGATGGTCTTTTAGTTAGTTAAAAAAAAAAAAAAAAACATTGTATGGGTCAAAATTATCAATTTTTCTTTTATGCCAAAAGATATTAAGTAAAGATCAAGTTTCATGAAGATATTTTGTAAATTTCCTACTGTAAATATATCAAATCTTAATTTTTGATTAGTAATATGCATTGCTAAGAACTTCATTTGAACAACTTTAAAGATGATTTTCTCAGTATTTAGAATTTTTTTGCACCCTCAGATTCCAGATTTTCAAATAGTTGTTATATATATCTTACATTTCAGAGTGCGTTTGGTTTGCAACTATCCATCTTCATAAGCACCAGTTGCGAGAGGGAAAATGCAGAATACTGGCCAAAAGTGCAGCTTCATTGCTAACATCTTGAAGTACTTGACTTCAAAACCTCAACGCTGTTAATTTAACATATTTCAAATCTTGCTACCAAGACTCATTGGAAACACATGCTTCTAAAACATACCTATTTTTTACATTTTCCAGTTGAAGTGAACATTAGAGGCAGTAAAACTCAGACAACTTTAATTCCTTTTCACATAAATAATGATTTACAGGGCCAGAGTTTAGATTAAGAAAGCCTAATTTTCCCACAATTCCTTGCACAATATTATGTTATGACTTTAAAATGATTTTAACATGCTGCGAGATTTGAAAACTGACACTATTGAGCATTAGCGCTTCATTATGTGTGGGTTTTCTAATGGAGTAAATTTGTTTGGTAGCTCACATGATACTCGAGCGGTGAAGAGCTCAAAATCCCGTGAAACTACAGTTCGACAAAACAGCTCAAACCCGCGTATAAGGAGCTAAAATAACACGGTTGCAGTAGTGTGTTTTTATATCACTTTTGCATTCGTTAACACTAACAGGTGGTTTAGGGTTGGGTTTGGAGGTGGGGGGTTGATATTTTTCAACATGATAAAGCATTAAGCTTTTAGCAACACTCACCAGACATTTGAATTCTGAACCACAGCAATATGTGCCTGAACAACGTAATAAAAATGTTGTCACATTCACGTATTTAACGTGTGTTTTAGCACCACTCACTGGACATTTCACTGAAACTGAAGAAATGTTCAGTAAGGTATTGTAATATCGGTGCTGCAGAAACACATAGCTTTGTGTGAGTAACAGACCCATGTCTAAGTCATTATTCACAGAACATCTTCCCAGGTTGTCTATTAAATCATTTTGATTTGACATGACAATATCCATTATACTAATGAGTACAAGGTCTATAAATGACATGCTTTTTTATTTTTTTAACAGCTGCATTTGTGCTTTGATATCAGTTTTTTATTTCAGCAGCTTTGATCATTAGTTATAACTGCAATAAAGCTTTCCAACATTTCCAGCACCGAACCCCTTTCATTATTACAGCTAATGAAACAACGGCTGGTTTTGTTTCATTTAAGAGGCAATTACAGCCTCAGATATGTGAAAGGTAATACATCTCCAGTGAATTGTTAGCTTCAGTGGATTAATAAACCGTGGACTCAGTCCAGCCACGTTTACGAAACTGTATGTTGGTTATTCTCTTAAAAACTCTCTATAGAGGTCTTTGAAGTTGTTAAATACTTCTGATGCCAATACAACAATAACCTTGTTCAATAGAGAACAATGATACTACAGCTGCTGACATTAAGAAAAAGCACATAAGTTTTCTTACACATATGTGACCCTGTACCACAAAACTGTTTTGTCAAAACCAGTCATAAAGGTAAATGTCTCGAATATATACGTCATATAGTGATGTAAAGATGATATTTTAATTTATGTATTGTTTGTTATGATAGGACAATATTTGTCTGAGATACAACTATTTGAAAATCTGGAATCTGAGGGAGCAAAAAAAATCTAAATATTGAGAAAATCATCTTTAAAGTTGTTCAAATGAAGTTCTTAGCAATGCATATTACTAATCAAAAATTAAGTTTTGATATATTTACAGTAGGAGATTTACTAAATATCTTCATGGAACATGATCTTTACTTAATATCCTAATGATTTTTGGCATAAAAGAAAAATCGATAATTTTGACCCATACAATGTACGAACAAAAACAGTTCACCATCCAGACACTGTATTGCGTGGTATACTGTACCAGTGCTTGTATAAATTCTCACTATTAACTAATTATTAACTACAACTCATTTGCTGCTTACTAATAGTTAGTTAGTTCAGAAATATGGTCATGATTCTAAAAATGATTCTAAAATATGGTCACGCAGAATAAGAAATTAAAATTTAAAATAACTTTTGTTTGTTACTAACCATTGTTCTGCAGTATTATTAATAGTCACCTTTTTTAATCGTTTGTGACCCGTGCTGGCAAAATTAGTTGGAATGTGCATGGGATAATTTTGAGCTACAGGCAAAAAACTGTAAAAAAAAATATTTGTCAAATTTGAGATTTTCACAAAAATTAGTTCATTAAGCCCTCATCTAGTGATCTCAAAACACCAAATATTATTTAAACATCTACAATGATCTTTATTTGCACTTTTTCTGTGAGGAGTACCTTTTCTCCGCTTGCTTCTTGCGTGTGTGATCCCAATAGATATACACATATACACAGAATTACAGTATTTAACCCCCAAATGGTCCTGATTTCCTGTTTACACATAATCTTTTGGGTCAATATGACCCCAAAATTGATAGAGTAATTGTAAAACATATATAAATTTTTAATCATACAAATTTTGCAGATATGAAGTACTTTTGTACCTATTTGCCACAAAATTCCTAAAGCATTAGCTTGCATGTGAAATATTACATTTTCATTAAAAAAAAAATATATAAATAAATAATGATCTAAATTTAATTTTTAAGTTGTTTCTGAATATTGCTCTTAGGGTATCTAAAGAGTAAAATCAAAACAATTTTTTTTTCCTAAATGTTAATAAAAACCACACACACACACACACACACACTGAAAAACAACAACAACTGCAATAAGCAGATATGAATGGTGTGTGTGTGTGTGTGTGTGTGTGTGTGTGTGTGTGTGTGTGTGTGTGTGTGTTTGTGTGTGTGTGTGTGAGAGAGAGAGAGAGAGAGTTAGAAAGAGTTTAGAAAGAGTTTTTATGTGAATATAGATAGAAAATGTAGAAAAGTCACAAAATCTCATTCCACTGAGATGAAGGGAACTAAGTTTTTAACTAAGTAAAAGTTGATGGGGGTCATATAGACCCCAAAGACCGATTGAGAGTTAAGTGTTCATGCAGACATAATCTGTTATGTCTTAAGTGAACGTTTGGGGAACTGTTGGGGAAAAACATTGGATGTGTAACATGATATTAGTTCCGTGCAGTAGAGTAGTTCTTAATATAATATAGACAGTCTGTCTGGCTGCTCTTGATTGAAACGCTTTTGTAGTTTTAATAATTAATTTATTTGTAATGAATATACTAAAGGGATTTTTACATTTGATTATTTGTTTTTCTTACTTGAATGCTTTTGTTTAAATGTAAAATGAAAAAGGTAATGCATTATTTTTCTTATATTTGTTCTACTTTTTTTTCTTTGCATCTGTTCTTATTTGTAATAACAAAGAAAAAAAAATAGCCATACTGCACTAATTCATATAGTATTTTTTTTTTATTATTATTAAGAACAGATCTGGAGGAAAAGATGTAACGTTACAAGGTGATTTTGCTTTGAAACCTTCCTAAAAATGACTTTAAATGGCTGTAGCTCAGTCATTTTCCATCCGATTGCAACAAATCATATATAATTTTGAAGGTCTGACTCTTTGGTCATTCTGAAATGTCTGAGCAAAGTATTTCTGTATAATTGTCTTACTGTGTTCCCAAACAGCAGGCATCCACCTCTGTAAGCAATGACTGCATTTATTGTGTTTCATCTCACTCTGAGGTGGAAGTATTTTATCATATATAAAACATAATATATTCAGTGGCTTCTCCTATTTTTTTTTTTTTTGTGATATTTAGTGCCAGTTAAGCAGGAAGTGACGATTTTGTTCTCTTTGGCTCGTTGGATGGAAACGGTGCTTTATTCGCAAATGTTTTATGCAAAATTTCAGTTTTGCACATAAGTTAAATTCGCATCTTTGGATGGAAACATAGCTACTGACTCCTTAGGGGGGTCCTGGTTTGTTTGTAATGCTCATCAGATTAAAAAAAAAAAAAAAAATAAAAAACATAATTTACAAGCTAGCATTTATTCATGTGTGCAATACAATATTGTGCAGCATAATATAATGTTCCCCTCAGGACTTGATCAACCGGGTTTTTTATTTTATTTTTATTTTTATTTTTATTTTTATTTTTATTTTTATTTTTATTTATTTATTTAGTTAGTTATCTTTTTCCCATTGTATACAAGGCCAGATGAAAGTATCGATCACACGCAAGGGCTCTTAAGTGCTTTCTAATTCCTATTATGCACGCACAATTTAACAATGCCTTTGTTTTATCGATTAGAGAAAGCTACCAGAAAATTCAACTCATTTAAAAAATTTTATTTTTATTTCTTCTATATCTTCATAGCAAAAATTCACTCTAGGCAACGTTTCAAGACTATAATGATCAAATTGGCTCACAATGGTTATATAAGTATAAATATTTGATATCTATTTTGGCATATATTTCTTGGAGTTCCCTATAAATGCTGCACATAATATGACAAGTGTGTGGTAATTTAATTTGCTTGAAGATTTGAGCAGTTACATAAGGTGTGCAAGTTTCATTTGATTACTCATAACATATGAGCTGTCATTGCATTACTTCACAGTTCTGGCAGTGAAATGTCAGCTGGTACACGAGTTTATGACAGGGACCGGATCAGACTTCTTGCGCTTATGAGGTTTATGGTTGCTTGGAAACAAGGTTGATAGAAACAAGCTTCAGAGAGATTAAAAATTCTGTCTCATCTTCAGTCGCCATCCACTCAGAGCGGAATGATTTGTTTGTTAGAGAAGCACTGCTGTAGCATGCTGGGACATTCTCCCTTAATTAGAAACACGCTTTTGTCTCTTTTGTGTAAGACAGATACATTAGTGGACCTCCATTCTTTGTCTGTTCTAACTATTTTGAAACTGTAACATGTCAGTGTACACATAATTTGAAGTATTCAAACTACAATCACATTACGATATTGAAAAAGCAGTTAGCTTTGTATAATAAGTGTTAATAAGTATAATATGTGCTCCTGTAGCTCAAGTGGTAGAGCATTGTGTTGTGAAGCGCAAGGTTGGGCGTTCGATTCCCCGGGAACACATGATAGGTAAAAATTGATAGCCTGAATGCACTGTAAGTCGCTTTGGATAAAAGTGTCTGCTAAATGCATGAATTTAATTTAATTTAATTTAATTAGCTTGAAATGTAGTAATTTTGTCATACATTCATTGTTTGAATGATGTTGGTTCAGCAATATATAAATATATTGTTGGTATATAAATCCCATACCAATCTCGATCAGTTGAGCAGTTCAAGGATGGATATGAAACATGCTCTTCTAATTATTTCAGATCAATAATGTAAAATTGCAGAAATTATTCTAGAACTGACTAAAAGGAGGTTACATTAAAAACATTGTTTTATATAGTATTGCTCTTTAGTCATGCAATTACATTTGCTCCCTTACTTTACTTTTTCAAGGGAAAATGCATTAGACTCTACACTGCACATTATACATACACACTGATTATACATACACCTAATATTGTGTAGACTCCTCTCGTACTGCTAGAACAGCTGTGATGCACTGAGGCTTGGACTCCACAAGACCTCTGAACACATCCTGTGGATTCTGGCACCAAGTCATTAGCAGCAGATCTTTTAATTCCTGCAAGCTGCGAGGTCGGGCCTCCATGGGTCAGATTTATTGGTCTGGGAAATTTGAAGGACAAAGCCATACCTTGAACTCTTGTCATGTTTCTCAAACCATTCCTGAACAATTTCTTTGCAGTGTGGCAGGTGCATTATTCTGCTGAAAGAGGCAATAAATTGACAGCATCCATCACCCTTAACTTCTCCACTGCATGGAAGAACCCTGACAAAGTGCAAAACATCTTGAAGATATAAAAGTCAAACTGGTTTGGCGCAACAACATGAGGGAGTAAATAATGACAGTACCCTACTGTATTTTCAGGTGTACTAATAATTCAAACATTCAGCTGAATGTAATTATTCGACATATTCAGATATATGAAATATGTAGCAGACTTTAGTATATCAAATATTCCACTAACAAAAAAATATGTTTTCCCTTTCTTCTTTTTTCTTCTCAGTGTTTTAGTCAAATGTTTGACTTTAGACAGCCGTTCTCAGAGAACAGAAGTCAGAATGGAGACCCTGTGTTTGCAGAGACAGCAGACTGGAGACGTATGGGACGTTGTCCAGAATTAAATACGCTCCTCTGCTGGAAGACAGAAGGAATGATCAAATACGGACAGATCTGCTGAAATGTTGCCTCTTTGCTTTTCACTGCTGTCCTATAAAATGTGTTCTGTCACAAGGGGAAAGCTACATGCTGAATAGTCTCAGATGGGCAACTAGTTTTCCACTGGAGTTCCATTCACACAACACAAACTCTATTTGGTCATAAGTCTTGACAAGTCATTTTGGTTGTAGATATAATTATTGTTCATTAAATTAAAACACATTAACACAATCAACACTCTGCAAAGTGAACCGACAACCGTATTTTGCTGCTGTGTGAAAGTTGTCTTGGAGATTTCTGTCCTCTGGCCTTGAACTCTCTCCTTCACTCTTTACCTATTGCTTTCCTGTCCTCCTCTGCATGTTCACCACACCCTGCTGTTTCTCTCATCACTTCCTCTGCTTCTGTCTTCCTCTCTCTCTTCATCATTCCTCCAGCCCCGGTCTCGAGAGCTCTTTGATCAGCAGCATCTGAAAGCACTCATGGATTTTCAGCTGTGAAATTAAGCCGCCTTCCAAACCATGTCCATGGTTTTTAATTAAAGATTTAAAATGACTGATTTTTATTTTTTCTTACTCCGCGTCATTTGCAGGAATCATTGAAATGGCTGTCACACGTTCAAAAACTTTGACTTCATTTTACAGAGTAGAGAAAAAAAATGTGACAAAGAAAAGAGTATCCTTTTCATTATATATTAAAGAACCAAGATGCAAGGAAAGCATCATATTGTGTTGTTTATAATGTGTCAAGTATAATTAATACACTCTTGAGACGGCTGTCAAGCTTATTATTTAGCTACAATTTATTTAAATATTGTGCTGTGTTTCTTTCTTTTCTTATCAGATTAAATAATTGCATTGTAAGAGTTGTCACACTTAAAATCCAGTTTAAGATGGTAACTGTGTTTTCTATCATGGTACAGTAGAAGATTTCTAGCTGGTTGACCAAAAAACAGCTTGACTACCTTGTGGCTAGTTTGTTGCTTGTCCAAAATACCAGCAAATACCAGCTAATAACCTTTTTAGACCAGTTGGTAATCTCGGACCAATTGGAAATCAGTCATCATGTCTTAAATTGCCACAGCTACCAGTTTAGACCTAATCTTTCAGCAGGAAAAGAAAATGTGGATCCAAACAGATTGGCTAATGTGGTTTAGCCTCCGAAACCACCTGGCTGTGGGTTTCTCTTTACACTCCCCAGTGAATGAGTATATTGTAAACATGAATTACATTAGCAATTTATTTATTATTTAACGGGAAAAATACAGAATTGCACAATGTTGATCAGCAGATGTTCTCTCTGTCTCTGTGTATGCTTATATCTGGTAGCTAATTTGCAGAACTTGTCCCTGATTAAGCTTTTACTAAGAACCTTAGAAATGCAACATCATTAAACAATCTGAAATTTGTTGAAATTGTACTCCCTTGTTTGGAAATGATGACTGGCCAAAGACTGTTCTGTGTCTTGGTAGACTACAATTCTGGCTTCTTGCACTTTTTTAGTAATTGCCCAAGATGTCAATACAAGCTTATATTTATCAGAAAACATAAAAATATAATATGCCATGACCATTGCAAGGGACATAATTTGATTTGTTTGTCTTCATCTTCATGGTTTTAAAAGGTACAGTGCCAGTTCTCTTGTACAAACAGTCTGGACATACAGTACTTGTCAGGTTCATGATGACTCCTCTCTCTTGGCCTCACGGGACAGTAAAGTGCCCACTGGAAACATACTTCAGACTCTCAGCAGAAACAGACCATCCAAGTATTTTGCTTCTACAGTTTGCTTGCTGTATAGTGTGGAAGTAAGCATATTCCAGCTCTGGGTACGAGTTGAGCAATAAATTTCACATTTAATTGGCTAATAATAAAAGAATGTCCTTATTATTTTTATATTTTTTTCTCTTTGTATCCACACAGAAATGCAAGGTGATCAACAAGTATGTGATGATTTCAAATCAGTTGATAAATAAGCATTAATAAAGTAAAAAGTAAGTGAAGTAAAACTATATGGCTGTTGATTTGACATTTTAATTTAATACTTTGTTGTAAAAAAAAATATAACATTATAAATATTTAAAACATTTAACAGACTTGCCCCGCTCCCTGACCTGTGTACTGTATATGCCCCTATAATTCAATATATTGGGGCAAAAATTAGTTTTCAATAAATAATATTTTGTTATATTTTTTGGCATAATATTGTCTGTTTTACTCAATCTTGCCAATGAAAACATCTATAAAGCCACAGCAGAACTGTTGTGCATCTCCAAGCAGCACACAATTTCTGAATTAATTTTGAACTAAGCATCTTTGAAAGAATCGGGTGAATTAATGATTCAATGGCCCTTTCATAAAGAGAGCCATGTACTTCATTCCTGAATGAATCAGTAGTTTGAACAAATCGAATGAATGAGTGACTCAATGACTTTCTCATTAAGACATGTACTGCCACCTACTAGCACTTTTAGTTTCTTATTTAGAGTATAATTTCATTAAAAATGCTGTGATGCTTTTCTCATTTAACACAATAATGCTTTTTAAATGATCTATTTGGGAGTAATTTCTCTGATAAATTGTATGTGCGATTAATTAGTGATTAATTAACCGGTACATCATGCAATTAAATTATTTATAATTGTTTGACGGCCTTAGTAAAAACATATATTACATATATAATATAACATCTGTGCACAAGTATGTGTATTTGTGACACATTTTGTAAATGTGATTCTGGTTACACGTTTTGTTACAATTTCTTCTATCAAAGTTGCAATATTGCTTGGCAACCACAACAACACTGTCTGCAGCAGTGTATACAATATACTTTTCTTCTTGGTGTTGAATTTTTTAAATAGCCTGCGAGGAGGTGTAGGAGAATCATTTTCTTTCACATCATTTCTACCGTCATACTGCCTTGCTCTAGGATGCAGATTGTATTCAGGGCATGTTAGATGGCTCCATTAGAGAGCACATTAGTATTCAGCCACATGTGGAGAGAGTAGGTTTGATTTTTCTTTTGGAATGCAAGGTGGTGCTATGAAGACCCAAAGTCGAGGGTCTTGCTGGGAAAGTGAGTTTTAACCCTTTGGGACATTGGTAATAAGCACATGCTGAATCATAGTGTCTTAACTGTTGCACATGTGCTACCAACTGGAGGCAGATGCCTCAGTCACTTAATGACAAAACACTAACAAGAGTTTATGAGGCCTTATTACCAAATGATTCAGCCGCTGCTTGTCAGTCAATTAGCTCTAAGCACTTCCTCCATCCAGGCGGAGGGGTGCAGAAATAAGCTCCAGAAACGGCGTGTCATTTGGCAGTGCGCTGCCTGCGTTTTGTTGACAGTGAAAGATGAGTACAATGTGCAGCCATCAGCAGCTCGTAGGCTTGTTTGTTTGTCACGAGGGCAACTGCCTGGATTGACAGCATATTGTGTTGTGCTGCTCGTTATGCTATGCTAATCTCCCACCTGTCTGCTGGATTGCATGCGCTAATGGCACAATGTGTTGTAGCATCAGAGCTGGGTGGATTACTTACAAATTGCAGTCCGTTACTGATTACAGACTGCATGATGAAAACTGTAGTTAGTAACGTAATCTAGGTTACTCATTTTAGGTAATGTAATCCGGCTACTTTTTAGATTATTTCTTTTTTTTTATTTTTTTTTTTTACATTACATTCACTTAATTTTGCGTAGACACTCAAACATATAATAACATATAATACTGGAGTATTGACTGTATCTAAAAAATTGTCTATGAACAACTTACAAAGGATGAATGTTTACGAATCCTTGTTTAATCTATGAATATTAAATTAGTGGAGTTGATTGATTCCATTGTATTTATGATCAAGGAAATTGTTTTTAGTTGCATTTAACACAGTTGGCCCATTTACTTAATTTGAAATGTAACTTAATTTATGTGTTTTCTGGTGCCAACTCATTTATCACAAGAAGATTTTCAACAATTAACAACTTTAATTTCACTCTGTACCTCGCACAAATCTGTTGTATATGGCCAAAGAGTAGTTTTAATTTAACACAAGATGTGCATTCCATAGAGCAAGCTGCTAGTTATCCTTGTGTGTAGAAGCTGTTCTGATCTAATGCTGTCTGATATAAAAAAAAAAGTCTTCAAATATAATCTTAAAAAGCCTGATAAAAGAAAACAATATATGCTAAGGATTAAGGTGTATTGTCTTCACTCAGTAAATTGATCTTCTCATATAAGCAGAATGTTTTATTTAGCCTTGTATAAATCAAGTGTTAGTCTGACTTCACATTTTTCCCTTTGAAGTAGAAAATGTTGAGTGTAATTCAAACATCTCCAGATGCTTTGATGATCTCATAGATAACTCATATATCCTATGCAAACATAATTAATTAATTATGGTAATTATCAAATACTTGCTGTCATAATAAGCCAGTTTCTTGCATATGTATTACCATGTAAGCTACAACTGGAGACATTTTTTCAACCCTGGAAAATCCATGGTCTGGATTTATTTATTTTATATTAGATAAAAAACAAACAAACAAAAAAAAAAAAACTATACAGGTCCTTCTCAAAAAATTAGCATATTGTGAAAAAGTTCATTATTTTCCATGATGTAATGATAAAAATTAAACTTTCATATATTTTAGATTCATTGCACACCAACTGAAATATTTCAGGTCTTTTATTGTTTTAATACTGATGATTTTGGCATACAGCTCATGAAAACCCAAAATTCCTATCTCAAAAAATTAGCATATTTCATCCGACCAATAAAAGAAAAGTGTTTTTAATACAAAAAAAGTCAACCTTCAAATAATTATGTTCAGTTATGCACTCAATACTTGGTCCGGGAATCCTTTTGCAGAAATGACTGCTTCAATGCGGCGTGGCATGGAGGCAATCAGCCTGTGGCACTGCTGAGGTGTTATGGAGGGCCAGGATGCTTCGATAGCGGCCTTAAGCTCATCCAGAGTGTTGGGTCTTGCGTCTCTCAACTTTCTCTTCACAATATCCCACAGATTCTCTATGGGGTTCAGGTCAGGAGAGTTGGCAGGCCAATTGAGCACAGTAATACCATGGTCAGTAAACCATTTACCAGTGGTTTTCGGCACTGTGAGCAGGTGCCAGATCATGCTGAAAAACGGAATCTTCATCTCCATAAAGCTTTTCAGCAGATGGAAGCATGAAGTGCTCCAAAATCTCCTGATAGCTAGCTGCATTGACCCTGCCCTTGATAAAACACAGTGGACCAACACCAGCAGCTGACATGGCACCCCAGAACATCACTGACTGTGGGTACTTGACACTGGACTTCAGGCATTTTGGCATTTCCTTCTCCCCAGTCTTCCTCCAGACTCTGGCACCTTGATTTCCGAATGACATGCAAAATTTGCTTTCATCCGAAAAAAGTACTTTGGACCACTGAGCAACAGTCCAGTGCTGCTTCTCTGTAGCCCCAGGTCAGGCGCTTCTGCCGCTGTTTCTGGTTCAAAAGCACACGCCTGTGCACGAGGGTGGCTCTGGATGTTTCTACTCCAGACTCAGTCCACTGCTTCCGCAGGTCCCCCAAGGTCTGGAATCGGTCCCTTCTCCACAATCTTCCTCAGGGTCCGGTCACCTCTTCTCGTTGTGCAGTGTTTTTTTGCCACACTTTTTTTCCTTCCCACAGACTTCCCACTGAGGGTGCCTTGATACAGCACTCTGGGAACAGCCTATTCGTTCAGAAATTTCTTTTCTGTGTCTTACCCTCTCGCTTGAGGGTGTCAATGATGGCCTTCTGGGTTAACCTCTTACCCATGATTGGGGTTTTTGAGTAATGAACCAGGCTCGAGTCTCAGGTCTGGCAGGGATTGTAGGTGTGCAGGTGTTTAGAGTTAATTAGTTGATTCAGATGATTAGGTTAATAGCTCGTTTAGAGAACCTGATATGCTAATTTTGATATACATGATATGCTAATTTTTTGAGATAGGAATTTTGGGTTTTCATGAGCTGTATGCCAAAATCATCAGTATTAAAACAATAAAAGACCTGAAATATTTCAGTTGGTGTGCAATGAATCTAAATTTATGAAAGTTTAATTTTTTATCATTACATTATGGAAAATAATGAACTTTTTCACAATATGCTAATTATTTGAGAAGGACCTGTATATAACCATACTGCCAGGGCGGGGTTTTAAGACTGTTTTTTTTTTTTTTTTTTTAATTGATGATCTGATGCAAAGTAGAGAGATGTTTAAAGAATGATGCTTGGCTAGCTTGTAGCTTAATAGGCTCATTTCACCGCTGATATTTTTAGTTATGAATGTGATAAAATAGTAATGACACAAAAAATTAATAACAGACTTTTGCTTACTGCAAGCAGTGCATCTTAATGAGATAGGGAGGCACAATTAAACATAAGTTTTGATCCAATTGCCACCTGACTAATGGTGAACTGCCCTAAATCCTCATACACAGTCTGCTAATTTAACACCCAGATATGGTGGCTTTTAAGAATCTGTGATGATTTCACATCCTCATAAATCTGTACCACTCAGTCCTCTCATGTGATATAAAGCTGCTTCACACAGTTGCTGTGATGAGAAAACAAGACTTGCTGCCATGCAGGTGGTTTTTTTTTTTTTTTTTTTTGGTGCGCTGGAATAAGTTGGGAATTGCACCCCTGCCTCTGTTTATTTATAGCAGATTAATAGTAGTAACGTGCAAGTGTGAAATAAAGTCCTCCGCTGATCCGCTCACATGCTCCTGATGGCACACACATTCACCTAAAAAAAGATTGTTTTTCAGATCCTAATTGTGTCTTTGACTGGTGTAAGTTACAAAGGTGAGAATTACAGTGCCATAGAGAGTGAGAACGTGGTGTTTTCATCATTCTGCTTGTCTTAACTCATTAAATCTTATTGAATAGTGACACTGGTGTTGCCACACTGCCTTGGCAGCCATCTGCTGTAATGTTTTATTCTTCAGGGCATTTCATAACTGGTAAAACTACTGTGTTATATTTCAAACCTTTACGAATTTAATATAAAAAAAAAAATGAATAAAATGAAATAATATATAATCTAATTTAAAACAAACAAATAAACACATGGTAATAAAGGGTTTTACGAGCTAAATCTGTAATTCCTTACAATACATTGCAGATTTTAGTGAAATCAACTGGCAGGCTAATTCACTTTCTGTTGTAATATATTGATTTGAGGTGATATTTTCTGTAGATTTTTTGTTTATTATTTGTGTCTATCTATCTATCTATCTATCTATCTATCTATCTATCTATCTATCTATCTATCTATCTATCTATCTATCTATCTATCTATCTATCTATCTATCTATCTATCTATCTATCTATCTATCTATCTATCTATCAGCAACATTGTTCAGAGACTACAAAATGAACCACCGCCTGTTATGCAGTGTCAGGCGACCTGTTTGTCTTGACAAGAAATCTGATTGCTTAGACACAGTTGCATGCATTTACATACATATTAGGCTAGATAATATTTTGAAGAACAGACAGAAGAAAATCCATTGATGGCTGTCTGATTTGTTGCATATGTTCAGATGTTCAGTAACAGGCATAAGTGCTCCTCTTCTCATGGCATGTGAAGAGTTTTCACTCTTTCTCTTCTCTTGTGAGCACTGCAGATGTTCTCAGGAGGTGCTTTAGTTTACTTTATGCCCACAAAGCATCTAAAGCATCTACTCATCTATATTTTATTTTACACATTTTATTTACTATTTGTATTTTTAAAATTTTTAACAAAAAAGTGTTTTAGAAGAGTAAATAAGCATCATTTGCATGTGATCTCATGATAATTTGTATGTATTTTACATAAAATGTGGTTCTGCCAAGTGTACATTTACTTACATTTACATAGAGACTGAAATGTTCAATACTGACATATTGACAACACCTAAAACATAAGTTATTATTTATGCATGAAAAACTTTACAGACTTACAAATGAATCCTTGTGAATATTGAAATTGTGGCATTAACATGTTATTATATTGTAATCAGTTTTCATATTAATGGTATTATGTTTTCAACAGCATTTATTAAATTAAGTTTACTCATTTACTTAATATGACATGATAACATATTGTTCTGTTCTGTGTGATTTCTGCTGCCAGCATAATGGGGAAAAAACAACCCTGTTGTAA
Source organism: Cyprinus carpio (assembly GCF_018340385.1). Taxonomy (NCBI): domain Eukaryota; kingdom Metazoa; phylum Chordata; class Actinopteri; order Cypriniformes; family Cyprinidae; genus Cyprinus; species Cyprinus carpio. The sequence goes on along the minus strand of NC_056617.1, from coordinate 19,672,731 downwards.
TACATGACTTCACCATCATAATAATCTTGCTTGTTTTGAACCAGGAGTAACTCGTAACCCATTACTTAAGTAGCCATTTTATTTATTTATTTATTTTTATTTATTTATTTATTTATTATCTCAAGCAATTATTAACATTATTACTTTCACTTCTACTTGAATACTTTGACTTAAGTAAATGTTTTGGTTAATCTACCCAGCTCTGTATATTACTTAAATAATATAAGCATATATTAATAATAACTGGGGGAGGGGTTTGCAGTACTGTTGTGTTGAGCTAAGTGGCATTTTACATCTTACAATATATATATATATATATATATATAGTTACTCAATAAGTGACAATCAACTGTTATCTTACTATGGCTAGCACCTATACTTAAAATAAATAAATAAATAAATAAAATAAAAAAATAAAAAATCTGACTACTGGACACACACCATATCGTATCAAAAAAAAAAAATTCACATGCTGTTTCTTATTTATTGCATTAGCACCCCATTTAGTGTGAACATTTATAGCATTATATTTCTTTTAACCATTTAAAATTGGCAACCTCCGCACTATGCTCTCTATGACTCCAAATTACAAAATTGCCTACTCATCTAAAATAAGTGAGGAATATCACTAGAACAATGCAAGATTTGCACAAGCAGTTATGTTAAAGCCAAAACAAAAAAATAAACCCAGGGGCATTTAATTATTTAGTCCTACAAGCACAGTTAGGAGAGCTAATTCATGCACTCACTCACTCATTCACTCTCTCACTTACTCATTCACTCAGTCACTCACTCACTCACTCACTCACTCACTAAACCAGTCAGTCAATCACTCAATAACTCACTCAGTCACTCACTCACTCGCTCGCTCACTCACTCACAATCGCTCAATGGCTCACCCAGTCACTCAAACACTCAACCACTTACTCATTCAATAACTCACTCACTCACTAACTCAAGCACTCAATCAAACACTCACTCACTCACTCACTCAATCATTCACTTAATCACTCACTCACTCACTCACTCACTCACCGACACACTCATTCTCTCACTCACTCATTCACTTAATCACTCACTCACTCACTCACTCACTCACTCACTCACTTAATCACTAAATCACTCACTCAATCGCTCAATCACTTACTCATTCACTCACTCACTCACTCACTCACTCACTCAATCATGCAATAACTCACTCACACACTCACTCACTCACTCACTCACTCACTCACTCACTCAATTACTCAATCACTTACTCAATCTCTCCCTCACTCATTCACTCACTCACTCAACCAATCACTCAATCACTCAATCACTCACTCACTCACTCACTCACCTCAATCATTCACTTAATCACTCACTCACTGATTTACTCACTCAATCACTTACTCACTCACTCACTGAGTCACTCAATCATGCAATAACTCACTCACTCACTCTCTCACTCAATCACTTACTCACTCACTCATTCTCTCTCTCACTCACTGACTCATTCAATCACTCACTTACTCAACCAATCACTCACTCACTCACTCAATTATTCACTTAATCACTCACTCACTCACTCACTCACTCACTGACTAACTCACTCACTCTCTGACTCACTCACTCACTCACTCACTCAATCACTCACTCAAACACTCAAACCACTCAATCAGTTACTCATTCAATAGCTCACTCAATCATGCAATTGCTCAATAACTCACTTACTCATTCACTCAATCATTCAATCACTCAATAACTCATTCACTGACTCGCTCAATCATTCACTCAATCACTCCCTCATTCACTCACTCAATCACTCACTCAATCTATTACTGCATCACATAACTCACTCACTCACTCACTCAATCACTCACTCATTCCCTAAATTACTTAAGAACTCACTCACTCCTTCACTCACTGCAAAAATGTCTGAATGTTTTGCTCACTCACTCCTTCACTCACTCACTCACTCACTCACTCACTCAATTGCTCAATCACTTACTCACCCACTCACAGACTCACTCACTCACTCACTCACTCAACCACTCAACCCCTCAGTCACTTACTTATTAACTATGTCACTCAATCATTCAATTGCTCAATAACTCAATGGTTCAATAACTCACTCATTCACTCAATCACTTGCTCATTCACTCAATTACTTATTTAATCACTCACTCACTCACTCAGTCATTAACTCTTATTTATTTTCCTATTCACACTTATTACCTTGAAACATCAGAGGATGAAAGAGGTTCCACTGACAAAAAAGTTTGGGAATCCCTGCTTTAGATGTAAATAAGATATAATGTGAATTATTCAGAAATAATAATTTGTACATTTTGTGAAAGACATAGCCTACCAAAGACAAAGACTTGTGTGAATAATATGCAATCAATAAAAAAGTAACTTTGGTCAAGTATTTATTTTATTTAGTACAAGTATTTTAAAATGCAATATAATCAAGTACTTAATTGTTGGGATCGGATTACGTAATCCAGATGACATGTAATCAGTTACAACCCAGCACAATGAACAGGGCCAGTCAAACTAAGACAAGTGGTATTATAACTGTATAATTATAAGAAAAAATATATATTATTTTGTTTTGGCAATGAGACGTTATTAGACCTGCTACCGAATAATTATTGGCACTGATAATAAAACAGTGCAGTACTCTGTGCACACTGACACACTTTACAAACTGACTTTATTTTATACAAAATAAATATTTTGTTATTATTTACATTAGTTAATGCATATCATGAACTAACAATTTTAGCAAATTTAACCTTATTGTAAATTGTTACCTATTTATTTATTGATTTTTTTTTTTTTTTATCACTCAGCCATCAGAGTATGTCAATGCATCATCATCAGCATCTCATGCAGACCCCGCTGGTGCAGGTCACTCCTATAGAGATG